>NC_041411.2:47007633-47307633 GCF_900747795.2 Erpetoichthys calabaricus | reverse complement strand
GTTTATGCTGCATTTCCTTATTTTCCATGCTCATTCTTGGCTTGAAAATTATAGTGGTGCCATGTAAACCTGGGAGGGAGAATCACTGTCAGAAGAGACAGGGCCCTTTTCAGAAGCCATGCAGTCGGAATGCATGTGATAGCATGAGAAAAAGAGAGGGTCATTCCATGTCAAATCAATGAATGGCCACCACACTTCAGACTGGAAAATTAGCAGGTGTACCCAAACGTCAGGAGACACCCTGTAAAATTTTTTTTTGATGTAAGATGAATTCTTTCCAAGATACAGCCAGTTTACCGAGGGGAGGTGGGTGTCAATTTTATCCGGGCTCGTTTTTTCATCAGATTTCACAAGTCCATATTTCAAGAACTAAACCACAGAGTAGGCTCAGACTTTGCACGCTGGTAAATTAATTGGTGTAGTATGTAATGAAATTAAAACATTTGGTCCAGATGACCTTGTATGGTCAAAGCAGCCCCTTGAAACTAACCAAAATTTAATTTGAGTTTTTGGCTTAGCTATGTTTAGGCCTTGTCCTGCGGTGGGTTGGCACCCTGCCCGGGATTGGTTCCTGCCTTGTGCCCTGTGTTGGCTGGGATTGGCTCCAGCAGACCCCCGTGACCCTGTGTTCGGATTCAGCGGGTTGGAAAATGGATGGATGGATGGATGTTTAGGCCTCAGAAACACTTATTTGTAACCAACACAGACTTTTTTTTCTTCAGATAACTATGTTAGATTTCTGAAAAAGCAATAAACAGAAAAGTAACTGTATCTGGGTTTGAACAGCAGACCTCTCAAATCCAAAAATTATTTTGGATTTCATTTTCAGAGCACCCTAACCACATGTGGGAATGTGCAAATCATTTTTAAAACTATTTTTTTATTTATTCTACATTGTCCCTTCTTTCTCAAAACACAAACCTTACTTTTCTTATGCAAATCTTTCATGTTTATTTTCCAACCTAAGCATAGGCTGAATGTGCCATGTGTCAGTAATGCTAATCATTGAATTTTTTCAATTAATAAGTAATTAAAAATGTCAAAACATTTTTTCATATGGAATGACGATGTCCTGCCTCATGTTGCTGAACAGAGAATGCGATTCTCCATGGCCAAAAGACTGCCTGATACTCAAATACTACTGTTGCATCCCTACAGAAGATGGCAAACTCATAGTCAGCCAGGTGTCTGCTGAAGATGGTTAATTGACTATTCAAATATTCACTACTGAAGCAGCAGCTGACATGCTGTCCTCTCATGACTACACACTCCTGATGGATCAGATGCATCCCTCACATTAGATCAGTGTCCCATTGGTAACTATGTTGGGTGCATGAATGATGAAAAATGTTACATTGGTGTGATTCATGACAAGAGTGAAGCAGAATCAGACATCCTGATGTGTTTCATGAATCCAAACTATCCTGCGCAATCTTTCCATTGGCCACCTAGAGATGATATTTGTTGGGTGCCATTATAGTGTGTCATTGCATTGCTTAATGCACCTACAACGGTCAGTGGGAGGCAGTACCATCTTGATTTCCAAGACAAAGATGCCCTACACTCTGCACTTCGATTGAAACAGAAACAAAATGGGTCAAATTCCTGATGATGTAATATCAAGATGTTAACATTTCATTATAACTAGTGTTGCATTTCATGATAAATCAAGCAGCTCTTGTTCATGTGTTCTGGTTAATGTGCCTTTGCCGTGATGACTATCATTACTGACAAATGATGAATTTAACACATGTTTAGAATGGAAAATAAAAATGAAAGATTTACATTCTCTTTTTTGAGAAAGAGGATGTAGGAAAAATAATTTTTAAACTGTCTGGACATTCCCACAATGCATTAAGCTGGTCAAATGAGTTTTTCACATTTCAGAGGTCTGTGTGTCAAACCCTGACACAGTTGTTTGTTTGTTTATAACCCTTTTGAAAAGCCCTTTGTAGGCATCTAATCATGGGAAAAAATTTTGCGGGCTGTATCAGTTACAAGTATTCTTTCTGAAAGCGTTATGCATGAGGCCCCTGGAGTTAGGGAAATTGAGCATAGATAGTGTTGCCTGTGAGTTGTATGATGTGAACCTGATGAAACGAGTATGTTGGCAGGGGAATTAGTTAGAATGAAATTTCTAACCAGCTTAACTATGGACACAAAATAGACATATCATATAAAACTTGATTTAAAGTATGTAGAATAATGGTTATATTTGGAGAAATTTTCAAATTCTAAGTTTTTTTTATTTAAGAAATCTATGTATTTTAATTGATTTAAATTAATTCTTCTATGGACACCCCATGATTTTATTTTTAGTCACATATGGCCAACAAAATCTAGGAAAAAAAGATCTTTTTTTACTTTTCAGTGCATTTTTGAATAAAATCATGTCATTTAAAAATCTTTTTTTATGTATTTTTAGTCACCCTTATGCCACACAGACCTTGTCACGTTACAAAAACCTTGACTTTGTGGAAAGGTGATTTGACAGAAATGACATTAGCGACAGAGTGGAATCAAACCTACGATCTTAAAGTGAAACGTAACATTCATTCATGTTCATTTCTCATTACAGAAAATCCTAACCACTTTGAAACTTTACATGTGATAATTACTGGAAAAGTGCGTTTGTCAATTGGAAATCTCGAACTTTCATTCCTTCTTAGGAAAGCCTAACATTTTATCCACCAAGCCAATATCACCAAATCACTGAAAAGATATTTTGCCAAATTTGTAGATAAATGATGAAAAATTGGTAAAATTTAAAAAAAAAAAAAGATAAATTAAAAAAAAATAGTTTGTGTACATTTGTTTCAAACCTTTGACCATTTGATTTAACGTCCAACACGCTAACCACTTAACCAACACTGTTACTTCATACATATGTGTATTCACTAAAAGTATAATATAAGGAAATGAGAAATTTGATGTAATTAACTTATAGATCCCGGGTCTGATCAACTGATGAACTATTGCATTGTCACAGGAGATTGACATGCATGCAACATTTGAAGGACATTTGAAGGAAATCGGTTTGATAAAAGTGGGTAAACAATTGATTTTAAAATTTGACCCAGACAAACAGAGAGGGAAAGCTGAATAAAATCCATCCATCCATCCATCCATTTTCCAACCCGCTGAATCCGAACACAGGGTCACGGGGGTCTGCTGGAGCCAATCCCAGCCAACACAGGGCACAAGGCAGGAACCAATCATGGGCAGGGTGCCAACCCACCGCAGGAATAAAATCCTGTAATAATAATAAAAAAATCGATACTCTTGGTGACTCCTTCCGCATTCAGTGCACTATTACTGATATCACTTCCCCAGGTCAATATTCAGTCATGGGGAGATCTCAGCAGTGGTGATTTCTGCATGGGCCCACCTTTTTAGGTACCACTCAGCAAAATGGACATAAGAGAATAACATCTTACTTATAGACAATAAATATAACAATATGAACAGAAAATACATAATTATAATAAACATTAAAAAATGTATTAAAACCAAGAACAGAAACATAAACAGAAGCTAGTGAGCACAATTTGGCTGAAGCAAAACAGATACAGTACTTTGACATACATTTTTCCTATCATTTCTTACATACCAATATATTATAATGGGTGTTTTTATTTTAAATAATAAAACCTGCAGTACAAAGTAAAAAAAACATTAGTAAGCCTAAACCCTGCTATTGCATGGGGCCTATCTACAGGGAGTTGTTGAATTCGACTTTGGGGTGGGGGTTCCTCTGCCTGCCAGTAAGTCTCTACATCCATCCATCCATCCATTTTCTAACCCGCTGAATCCGAACACAGGGTCACGGGGGTCTGCTGGAGCCAATCCCAGCCAACACAGGGCACAAGCTCTTATGATCTCCTGTCTCTCTATCCTGTACTGTCTCACACACACCTTGCTTCTTCTTTCAGCTAGTGAGGCTTTACTCTAGACCACGGGTGTCGAAGTCCAAACCTGGAGGGCCGCAGTGGCTGCAGGTTTTTATTCTAACCCTTTTCCTGTCAGTGACCAGGGGCCTCATGCATAATGCTGTGCGTAGAATTCACACTAAAACATGTTGTAAGGACAAAAGCGGAAATGTGCGTACACACAAAAAAATCCAGATGCATATATCTGTGTGTTTGCCAACTTCCACGTTCTTCCACTCTATAAATCCTGGTCAGCGTGAAAAGTAACGCACGTGCACACACCTGCTGTCCCGCCTCGTCTCCTCCCAGAATTATGCCTCTTTGAATATGCAAATCAGTATAAATATCCCTTAAGCTCAGTGTTCTGTGAAAAGATATTGGCAAAAGCATGGGGGAAAATAGAAGAATTTCAGCAAATACCAAGTGGAGGAAAGGAAAAACATACTATTTGTTGGTTTAAACAGAGGTATAAACAATAAAAGGAAGTTGATTGAGTGACATAGAGTGTCGGAGAAACTTGAAAGCTCAAGGTCACAGAGTTGCACAGTGTCCGAAATTAAAAAAGAAGTTGTCAGATATCAAAGTTGCCATGAAAAGGTGAGTCGTAGCCCACCGTCTGAGTGTCATATGAAAGCTTATCAGGGTACAGAGAAAAGAAAAAAAATAGGGACACATTGAGAAAAAAGCTCGAAATGTCAACTTTAATTTCGAAATGTCCACTTTAATCACGTAGTTTATTTTGTCATTAAAGTAGAACATCAAAATTTCATCTTTAAATCATTTAATTTACTAGTTTCTCAAATACCATAGTAACTATAGTATCACGTTAAATGCTTTGTTTTGTATGTGTTCAATGTGCTCCATGTGTGTGAATCACTACATGCTCCTTAAACGGGCTTTCTCTTCCTCCAACTGGACACAGAATCCATTACATTTGTGATATTACAGCTCTCTGAATAATTTAAATACTGTGATGTATACTTAATATCATTTTCATGATGATAGGAGTTAAAGCATGTTATTAAACATGGGAACACAGTGGCACAGTAATTGTGACGAGCTGGCGCCCCGTCCTGAGATTGTTCCTGCTTTCCACAAGATGCTTGCTGCGCAGTGCGCGACCTTCGATGAAATAATTTATTGCAGCAGTACTGTCTCTTTCAAACGTACTAACCTCCAATTCCTGTCCTTACTTTTCTTTCTCCAAATACCCAATCGCCACACAATCAGCTCTGTAATAGACGTGAAGCCATCTATAAGCTTAGAACGCCGATTCTTCAAAACTTTTAAGGAACATTGAAATATCTTCGTAGTACAATCCATGAACTAGCTAGCGCTGCGGCACTGTGTCCTCACATGTTTAATTATTAACAATACAGATTATTTAAATGAAGTTAAAATTTTATCTGTATAATATAATCAACATATTTTGCTGCATTTCATCTTAAAAATGATATCGTCATCATATGTAAATATGTGCTTTATAAAGTGGCACAGGTTGTGCAAAATTATAACTGTATCCCAAGTTTACAGTGAGGTGATTGTACTTATAAGTCCAAACAGTTCTATAAGGAGCACTTGATGGACTGATTTAGTGCGTTTATAGTTCTTGGGATGAAACTGTTTCTGAACCGTGATGTCCGTACAGTAAAAGCTCTGAAGCATTTGCCGTTTGAGAGCAGTTCAATGGACAACATGGCTGAGCCAGCGTGTGCTTGATGCTATATACTGATAATTCTCTTTCCAATCAGACTGCACACTCAGATACAGTGGGAAAAATAGTCTGAGTGGTTAATTGAGAGGAACAATGGTAAAGTAGCTATGGTATTTGGAATAATTTGGCCATTGGGAGTGATAAATTGGACTGGACTGCCAATACTGATGCTCTGTGCAAGAAAGGACAGGGCCGACTATACTTCCTTAGAAGGCTGGCGTCCTTCAACATCTGCAATAAGATGCTGCAGATGTTCTATCAGACGGTTATGGCAAGTGCCCTCTTCTACACAGTGGTGTGCTGGGGAGGCAGCATAAAGAAGAAGGACACCTCATGCCTGGACAAACTGGTGAGGAAGGCAGGTTCTATTGTAGGCACGGAGCTGGACAGTTTGACATGTGTGGCAGAGCGATGGGCACTGAGCAGGCTCCTGTCAATTATGGAGAATCCACTGCATCCACTGAACAGTATCATCTCCAGACAGAGGAGCAGCTTCAGCGACAGACTGCTGTCACTGTCCTGCTCCACTGAAAGACTAAGTTGATCGTTCCTTCCCCACACTATGCGACTCTTCAATTCCACCTGGGGGGGTAAACGTTAACATTATACAAAGTTATTGTCTGTCTGTATACCTGCATTGTTATCACTCTTTAATTTATTATTTTTTATCAGTATGCTGCTGCTGGAGTATGTGAATTTCCCCTTGGAATTAATAAAGTACCTATCTATCTATCTATCTATCTATCTATCTATCTATCTATCTATCTATCTATCTATCTATCTATCTATCTATCTATCTATCTATCTATCTATCTATCTATCTATCTATCTATCTATCTATCTATCTATCTATTCATTCCGTGGACCATTATATTGTTACAGGTTAATTACAATCAGATGCCTTAAACTATTAAACAATATGCGGTTAATTTCAGTGTATATGATAAAGCTGCGTCAGGGATGTGCATCTAAAAAAGAAAGGGGACCCACATTGGAACAAAAGCACTGCTTCGACACTGGGTGCTGCAAGTTTGCAAAACCGAGCGAAGAACTTGCGTACGCCAAGCATTTAGCTAGTGTGAAAATGTGCGTGGCTTTACGCCAAGTTTAGGTTATATACATCACTAGCAAAATACCCGCGTTTCGCAGCGGAGAAGTAGTGTGTTAAAGAGGTTATGTAAACATATATATACATATACATATATACATATATATACATATCTACATATACACATATCTACATATACATATATATACATATATGCATACATATATATACATATACACATCCACATATATATACATATATATATACACATATGAACATATATATATACACATACATATACACATATACATAAACATACACGTATACATCCATCCATCCATCCATCCATCCATCCTCTTCATATATACATATATACATACATACATAGTGCGTTGTAACACGGGCTGTGATTGTTACATGGGAGGGAGACGACAAATCACAGCTTCCTGCTTTCTAATCGGGCCTGTGATTGGTGCTTTGACTGATGCCCAGATCCCACAGTATGTCCCCTTAGGAGAGGTGTTAGGCAAGTGTAATTGAGTAGCGGTGCTGCAAGTTTAGCTTTACACCTGTTTTTAAGGCTTATTGATTGAAAGGGGCTTTCATGAAAAAACTTAGGGCTTTGCTACAGGATACACCCTCCACAAGTTAAGGAAGTAAAAATAAAGGTATATATTTGTTTTATTTAAACCTTTTAAGTTTGTATGCGGGCGGCATGGTGGCGCAGTGAAAGGTGCCAGTTAGGAGACCCGGGTTCGCTTCCCTGTGTGGAGTTTGAATGTTCTCCCCGTGTCTGTCTGGGTTTCCTCCAGGTACTCCGGTTTCCTCCCACAGTCCAAAGACATGCAGGTTAGGTGCATTGGGGATTGTAAATTGTCCCTGGTGTGTGGGTGTGTGTGGGTGTGTGCGCCCTGCAGTGAGCTGGCACCTTGCCCGGGGTTTGTTTCCTGCCTTGTGCCCTGTGTTGGCAGGGATTGGCTCCTGTATTTAGGATATAGCGGGTTGGATAATGGATGGATGGACATTTGTATGCATAGCCCCATTTGCCCGTTTTCGTCTTTTTTCTTTCTTCAGTAATATTTCAGCAAACCCGGAGCTTGTCAGTTCAAATCCTGGTACTGACACCACTGTGTGACCCTGAGGAAGTCACTTCACCTGCCTGTGCTGCAAGAAACAAAAGTAATGTAACAAATTGTACCTCAGATGTTGCAAGTTGCTGGAATAAAGGCATAAGTCAAATAGATAAATATGTATTATACACATAGGAACTATTCATTTATTTTCAGTTAAGTCATCTGCAGCAAACTTTTATAAATGAGGGTTTCTCCTTTTTAGATAGTGCAAACTGTTTCTTCTTCATTGAGGTTTTCTCTTGGAGAGCTTTTTTCATTTCATTGAAAATTAAAGCAGCAGCTGCCAAAATATGCAGCTTTCTTATTAATTTTTCAACATTGTGTAAAATAACTTTATAAAGTAACATAAAAGGTTTAAATACTGGTTATCCTTTTACACTAAAATATTACTAAAGAGATACAAAAAAAGTAAAATGCATATGTTGTTTTTCTTTAAGGAGATTAAATATTACTGAAGAAAGAAAAAAAAAACTAAAACAGCGAAATGGGGCTATGCATACGAACTTAAAAGGTTTAAATAAAATAGAAATACAGTCATCCCTCACCTATCGCGGGGGTTACGTTCCAGAGCCCCCCGCGATAAGTGAAAATCCGCGAAGTACCGAAGTATATTTATTTTATTATTTATATATATATATTAAGGCTTTATAAACCCTTCCCACACTCTTATAAACCTTTCTGTCTCTCTTTTTAACCTTTCCCACACTCTTATAAACACTTACTATGCTCTTAAACACTTTCTACACTCTTAACACCGCAGAGCAACACTATACGCAGCGATCAGACGTTGATGTGTCTGCCACTCGCTTTGTGAAGAGGGGGGCAGGTGAACGCACATTAAGCAGAGGTGGACTTTGTGCTGCTTCTGCCAAAATGCCTGCTTGTCGCTTTGCGCGTTCTGAAGGAGGAGGAGGAGGAGTGTGTGTGTGAGGGCTGAACGCACGTTCGCTCAAACCCCCCTCTCCGAGGTGCGGTACGCTCCTGCCACTTCGCGTTGTGAGGGGGGGGGGAAGCGGGCTTGCTGAATGCACGCTAAGGAGAAGTGGACTTTGTGCTGCTTGTCGCTCTGCGTGTCAATAAGCCTGTACAGCAGCTGTTTTCCTGTCTCACTGCCTTGTCTTGCATGAACTTAAAATGTTTTATAATAGAGAGATGTTACTCATATCCTTAGTCCGACATCCACATATCATATGTGTTAACAAAGTGTGTTTTATAAGTTTACCTGTGTTTAAAGCGTGTGGGATGGGTATTTTAAGGCTTAAACTATAAAAATGTTTATTTATATGGTCTTTCTATATCGCGGATTTTCACCTATCACTGATGGGTCTAGAACTAACTTCCACAATAGGCGGGCGATCACTTGTATTTAAAAAACCCGCGATACAGTGAAAGCCCGTTTCCGTCAACAAGTCTTAAAAACAGGTGTAAAGATATTGACAATAAGCTACGCAAACCCACCTAGACATGGAATCGTTTAAATCAAGTATCATTACACCTTCCTTTCTTAAAGAGAAGTAAGGCAGTACTTATAAGCTTAGTAATGTTATACATTTCAAATGCTACTTCGATAAACTTTATCACTTCAAACAACTGAACTATCCAGAACATTTCAGGCATACATCCAGCATTCAAACTATGTATAAAAAGCACAACTGTTAAAGGAATTCAGCATTTCTTAATTGAAAATGTTCCTTTAATCGTCAACATGTCTCAATGAGTCGTTGTGGTGGTTTTACTTGACGTTTTGATCTTCTGGTTAATTGTGTTTGCAGTTGAGATGTTCTTTCCTGATTTATACTTGTTTTCTCGTTAATATTTGTTTCGCTGGTGTTACTGTTCTGATTAGAGGTTATTGGTCCTTTGATGTCTCGACGGTTTCTTCTTAGAACAGCTCCTATTACGCAATTCCGTCACAGACTGGTCTATTGTTTCGCCGCTTTTCTGGAAACATGTAAAAAAACTTGTGACGCTCAAACGTCACATTGCGCTTTGAGTTGCAATACGCTTCGAATTTTTCAACTATTTTGTTCAATTTCATATTGTCTCCATCTTCTTCAAACTGAAAATTGTTATACAACTCTAGCGCCTCTTCGCCAATTACATGTAGAAGCATAGACGCTTTCATTTTTTCACTTTTCCTATCTGCTTCAATCGCAGCAAGATACAACTCGAATCTCTGTTTAAATCTTTTCCAATTTTCAGCTACATTTCCCTTTAACTGGAGATTTGGTGGGGGCTGTAATCCTTCCATATTTTTTTTCTCTTTTGCTAGAACGTCTTAGCGCTTTCTGACCACGTTTTCGGGTTACTCACAGACACGAGACTAGTTCAAAAGCTGAACCTCTTCTTCACATTCCTCTTCCAATCCACCACTTCTGACACCATGTAGTGATCTTGTTAGGTTCGTAGTTTAATCAATACACAGGATTGAAAGATATAATAACTTTTTAATAGACAGACTTTAGAGACATTTACTGTACATGTTACTACTCGTTCTTTAGTTCACGCCCATTCTCCTACTTGCATCGGCATTCACAGGCATTACTAATCATTCTGTAAGTATCCCTTAATAGACCTTACTAATCAACTATCATTACAAAATCCAACGTGGTTTGTGCCCTTCAGAATGAAAACAGTTTGCATTTACTTTTTTAATAAAAGGCGAGCTTTTAAGCCTGAGAAATCACTCTGTAAATGCACACGTTTAATTGCACATGTGTTAATATGTATGCTTACACAGTATTAAACCCAGCAAGACATGGAATTGTTTAAATCAAGGCGCTGCGCTACCTTCTTCCAGATTGGCCCCAAGGCGTTTCACATGATTACGTAGGAGGCGTGATGACGCGATACGTGACTCCGCCCCAATCCATTACAGTATATGGACAAAAAATAGGTTCCAGTTATGACCGTTACACTTTTTCGAAATGAAACCTGCCTAACTTTTGTAAGTAAGCTGTAAGGAATGAGCCTGCCAAATTTCAGCCTTCCACCTACACTGGAAGTTGGAGAATTAGTGATGAGTCAGTCAGTCAGTCAGTCAGTCAGTGAGGGCTTTGCCTTTTATTAGTATAGATGATTTGAGTGTGAAAATGGGAGTACGCAACATTTTGTGCATGTGCACCGTTTATACATGATGCCCCAGGTTTAAATGCAAATTAACTTCTTTTCCCTTCATTTTAATAGCCCTGTTTTTAAGGATTCAGTCCTTTGAATTGATTCTTTTCTTCATTGAATGACAGCCAAACAGAAATGAGACATGAAATAAGCTGACAGATGACCAGCTAAATTAGGGCTTCAAACTTCAACCAATCTCACCCAACCAGTTTCTAAGTGAGATGTCAATTTTTGCTGGTAATTAAACCCGTTATTTAATTCCACACCTTGTTGATGCTCTCATTCTGCCACAGCAGACATTTCCAAAACTGTTGATTTTCTATTTTTTTTCAAAGAACATCAAAAAGTTTTAGTGACCTGAGAGATCAGCCTTACCGAGACCTCCACCTTTCTTTATTTTCAGATATTGTGTGATGGGCACCGGTGAGCTGATCATGTGGAATCTTGTTTCATGTCTCATTATTGTCTGGCAGCTAATTAAGGAAAAAGAAACAGCTAAGGGGAATCAGTCAAGTTAATTAAAACTAAGGAAAAAGAAATTAGCAGAAAAAACTGGTCACTAATTAAGAAGATGGTTAGAATGAAAATCAGCAGCCACTGCGGCCCTCCAGGACCAGAGTTTGACACCCCAGCCCTAGACAATCTTACTCTAGTCTTTTTCAAACCTCTAGATTGAGGCAGGTTTTAAATCCCTTTTAGAATTGAATCTTCTGATTCAGGTAGACTAAGCTACTGTAACACTCCCTTTACTAGACTATAGATGCCACGTAAATTGGAAAACAAAAAGTAAAAATAGTGTGGCAAAGCATGGAACAGCATGTGTGGTTTGTTAGGATTTAAGGTCCTTTTTATGGTTGCTTTTATGGCTCTCTGTCCTGACAAGGATCGTGAGGAATACAGGCTAGTTAGTAACACAGTGAGAGTGTGACAATAATGAGCAACGCAAGAGGCAGGCAAGTCAAAGGCAGATTTGTTTTATTATTTTACAGGTGTCCAATGGCAGCAGCAGGATACCATTTATATTGTACCATTGAGAATACAATGCCAGTCAGCATGTGTGGACTTAAACAGAAAAGTGGCACCATCAATGTATTGTGTCAGGGTCTGCACTGTCTGTCTACTTTTTTCTCTATTGCAAGAATTTTTAATAAAGTTGGCCTGATTATTTCTAATTGTACCTCATTGTTTTAGACATTATGTGTTAAACCAGCAGCTACGTATGATGGAGACAAATTGCGGGAAAAGTCGTGTTGACACTGATGAGGCTGTTTTAAAATGGGGATTTTAAAACATTATAATTAAAACATTTTTCATTTGCTTTAATGAGAAAGTCTTCCCAGGGATCTTAGATTTAAGATTTAATCAGATGCAAAATGTTACTTTTGAAGCACCAGAGAAGCATTTAGAAAAACTGCTCAGAGTAAACTTATAGCTCATGGTGCAGAGCAATGGGACACGGGGTTAAAGAACTATGATGTGAAATGGTCTGACTGATTTTGATTACTAAATATATTCATTTATAAAGAATACATGTTGCCTTTTGGTTACAAGGTTGAGTTTTCAAGGTTGTCATGGTATACTCTGTCTTTTGAGGCATTTCTATATTTTTGAGAATTTCAAACTTGAAATACAAGTTCCTGAATTTAGGGGCCTGGTCAAGCTAAAGCTTAAAGGTAATGGATCGGGGTATTGAGGTTCATGCTGATCAGGAATGTGCATCTTTCTGTGCTTTTTGTGACACTTTAGGAGGTTCATACCCCTTTCTGTCATGTTTGAGACTCCTGGTTACACTTAGAAAATAACCATTAATATGAGAGCAGGCATCCTATAATCAGAAAATCCAAAATGACCCAAAAAGAGCTTAAACTCTGGAACAACAGCAATGCCGAAGCAGCCCATTTGTGGACAGCTTTCCTTTAAATAAGTTCACCATGTATGGTGCAAGGCAAATAACAAAGAAACAAATAAAAACATGAAATAACAAACAAAATATTCAGTGAGAAAATATATACAAGCTAGAAAATTAAAAGGGATAAATGAAAATACGATTAAGCCAGGGATGAAACACAGGATATATTATAACTGTTGTGTTTCTTAGTGTGGTTCATCTTCCATTATAATATCGTGAGAAGCATGATAGCTTTCACTGGGTTTCCTTGGTGACATATAGTTGTGGCTCAGTATTTAATTCTTCCGGCCATTTAAAATTATTTTTATGTTTTCTCTACTCACAATAGAGATAATTTTGTTCAGAGTAATCTGATGCCTTGCTTTGACCATCCAGCCTTAGGGAGTCATCCTAGGAGTATTACACCCTGCTGTGATTAAATGCATATAACATATTTCCTTTAGATAGATAGATAGTACTTTATTAATCCCAATGGGAAATTCACAACACACCTAGAACATGTTATGAGAAAGTGTATACAGTATTTATTGCCAAGAGGTCAAATATATGAAATGAAAAGAAATTTAAATAGACCACACAGTGTGTAGGTTATTTAGAAAATGTTATCTGTCATGTCCATCCATCCATCCATTTTCCAACCCGCTGAATCCGAACACAGGGTCACGGGGGTCAGCTGGAGCCAATCCCAGCCAACACAGGGCACAAGGCAGGAACCAATCCCGGGCAGGGTGCCAACCCACCGCAGGACACACACAAACACAGCCACACACCAAGCACACACTAGGGACAATTTAGAATCGCCAATCCACCTAACCTGCATGTCTTTGGACTGTGGGAGGAAACCGGAGCGCCCGGAGGAAACCCACGCAGACACGGGGAGAACATGCAAACTCCACGCAGGGAGGACCCGGGAATCGAACCCAGGTCCCCAGATCTCCCAACTGCGAGGCAGCAGCGCTACTCACTGCGCCACCATGCCGCCCATTATCTGTCATGTCATGCATGTTTATTATTTCACATTATTATTGAAGCAAAGTATACATTTATATGGAACATACTGATAAAACTGAAGCACTGGTTTGGTGACTGATCAGTTATAGTTGCACAGGAGCTATTCTGTGAGGGCATGAAATAGCAGCAATAAAGTGGAGTTAATCTTAAGGTTCATATAACCGACTCCTTTTCACTTTTGGTAAAGTTGCTAGATTCTTTTCACAAATATAACATTTTTATAGTTCATATTTTTCATCCTCTTTCTCTGTACGTTTAGCATATGTTTGCTCAGAGGTTGATGCACTTGCTGCTTCCTGAACAGCTCTTCTTTTATCTACCCTAGCGGCCCGCTTCTTTTCAGTCAGTGTTTTTGTTGCATTTACTTAGTAAGCTGGCACTTAAGTCTTCAGTCTGCCTCAAGATTGATTTAAAATATGAAGAGGTAGGGAACGTGACGGCGAAGGTGGTAGAGATGAGAACGGCGCCCGTACGCATGCACTGCACGGCCACCCTGCTGGCCCCTGCCAAGAGTTGATTCTACAATAAATTAAAATAAACATAAAAAGAGGAATAACCTTGTAGGTCAATCATCACCCCGTAAGCGGATAGTGGATGTCACATAGTATATGTGTACCAAATTTCAGGTCAGTAGTTCAAATGGTTTGTGAGCTACAGGTGGTTTAAAATCCTGGACAGACAAACGAACAGCCACGGTACCGTATATTATCTATCTATCTATATCTATCTGTCTATATCTATCTATAGGTATCTCTCTCTCCATGGAGGGATGCACAGACCTCTACAGGCTAGACAACAGCACCTTGACTGCCATTAGGTATTGGGATGAAATCCTTGGACCCATTATGAGACCCTATGCTGGTACAGTGGGTCCTGGGTTGCTCCTTGTGCACAGCAAGGCCTGGCCTAATGTGGCGAGAGTATCCAGGCAGTTCCTGGAGGATGAAGGAATTGACACCATTGAGCAGCCCCCACGTTCGCCTGACCTAAATCCAATGGAACACCTCTGGGATATTATGTTTCAGTCCATCCGATGCTGCCAGGTTGCAACTCAGGCTGTCCAGGAGCACAGTGATGCCCTGATCCAGATCTGGGAGGAGATTCACCAGGACACCATCTGTCGTCTCATTAGGAGCATGCCTTGACATTGTCAGCCATGCATACAAGCACATGAGAGCCATACAAACTACTGAGAACGATTTTGAGTTGCTGCAATGAAATTTCTGCAGAATGGGACTAGCCTGCCACATCATTTTTTCACTTTGATTTTCGAGGTGTCTTTGAATTCAGCACTCTGTAGGTTGATTGTTTTTATTTCCATCAAATGATGCGGCATCCTTTTGTTCCTAACACATTACCCAGTCCATATCAGTGTAGATATCCAGCATGATTTTTTCCCCATTGAGATCTGGTTTGTTTTCAATGTGTTCCTTTAATTTTTTTGAGCAGTGTATATACTTTATATAGGAAAAACATACTCCTCTAATATACCCAATAAGTCAAATATGTTCATGCACAAAAGCTATCTTATTTTTTTGTTTTCATTTCTTGTTTTGCTTACGTCTACATGCTATCCAATCCTTTCACCTGACATAACCAAAATGAAGACAAAAAGTACACAATGAAGACTACTACTTCTATTAATAAGATGATTATGATAATAATTGGGGAGCCACGTCAGACATCACTAATGTGTAGCATCCACCCCCATATAGATAGAGAAAGAGATGGGCAATTGATGATGGGGGATGATGAGGGGGCCAGAATGACATGCCATGGAGGGGAATTTAACCTTGACATCGGGATATACCCTGCAGTTTACGATGGATGCCCAAGAATCTTTTATAACCACAGAGAGCCTGGATCTTGGTTTTATGACTCAACCAAAGGACAGCATTATTTTTACAGTTGAGTGTTCCCATCACTGCGCTAGGATATTGGGATCCACATTTAGACCTCAGGGTAAATACCCCCTGCCGGCCTTGCCAACACCTTTTCCACCATCAACCCAAGTTTTTCCTGGATGGGCTTCCATCCTAGTACTGACCAGGCCCCACCATGCTTAGCTTTATGTGGATGAGCTTTTCTGAAGTGCATGTAGTACTGCTGCTAACATAGTATTGAATAAAATTTAACAATTGCACCATCCAAGTAATTCTTTTGGGTACATTTTTTTCTTAGGACAATCATAGAATTGTTGTTTGTCTTTTACTTTATCTGTCTCACCCATTCTATTTTTCATAAATCCACTATTGTCATTGAATTCTATGTTAATCAGTGAGGGCTTAAGTCTGACAATTTTTTTTAATTGAAAACAAGGGTCACTGCACAATAGTTGTAAATGTTTAATTATACTTACTATTCTGTTACTGTTTCCTGATATAAACAGTATTTGTAACATAATATATTTTATAGGTCCTGTATGCTTAAGAGGGATTTAAATGAGAGTGCATCTACAGTAGGATGCTGGCTAACTATAAATATCACTAAAACCACCAGAAAAAATTTTCACTCAGTAAATTTAAACAAAGCAAACCTGCTTCCCATGATTGTTGTTTGAAAATAACCTTTGGGAATATTTAAGACTGTAATTATTTTTGAATATTTAAAGTGAATAGGCATTGACACGCCTTGTTTAATGGTCACTAATTGTTCTGTTATTCTTAAGCTTAAAGTACACAAACCAATGTTAATCATGTCATTAAAATCCCATTAATGTTAGACCATTTCAATACCATTAAACCAATTAAGATATTTTCTAAACAAACTTTTTTTCTTGTCTAGATTTTCCTTACCATGTAGCCTTTGGAATTTAATGCCATTAACACTAGAATTACCAAAGCCTACGAAAAAACTTGTAATCCCGGCCCACCTTAAATCCGTTCACACCTCTCTGTCAGTGTCTTTTGTTTTCTAAATGTGTGGATGAGCAGAAGTAGCAAGCAGCCTGCTGTGCCATCCCCCACCCTCTGCCACAGGAAGGGCAAAAAGCTCTCTCAGCTCAAGCCTTGTTTATCTAGGAGAGAGGTACCTGGAGCTATGTAGGGTAAATAATATATCATTATTTGGGACACATGCATTTAGATAGATAGATAGATAGATAGATAGATAGATAGATAGATAGATAGATAGATAGATAGATAGATAGATAGATAGATAGATAGATAGATAGATAGATAGATAGATAGATAGATAGATACTTTATTAATACCATATCTCTTATTCTGGGAAATGTTCTGATTAACTGTTTCTTGTGCTGTCCCGTCAAGTCCTCTCCCGTATGCCTTCCTCCCGAAAGTAAAAATAATTTGACTGGCAATGAACCCGGGTTCACCTGACGATATCCAAGAGGTGTTAATCCTTTCCCTCGTGCCTTTTCCTGTTATGGCCTCCTCCTCTCTCCTAGTTCTTCCTTCCTTTTTTCCCGCCACCTATTTACATACGGATAGCTCCTCCCTGTACAGTCTGTTGGCCATCCAAGCCAGGTGCTCCCCTCCCTCTGTATAAAGGACCAGCCCTAAACATAAAGGCATACCACTAAAACAGGTACGGGAAAAGGTACAAACTTACAGGTACATACACATATTCTGGTCAACCGTTACATGCTGATGACACCCAGCTCTACGTTGCTAGTAAACCCACCTCCTGTTTTCCACCATCCTCACTTATTAACTGCATTGTTGAAATTAAATCCTGGTTTTCTTCAAATTTTCTTAAATTAAACAGTGACAAAACTGAGGTTCTCCTCATTGGTTCAATATCATCATTATCCAAAACCAATAATCTTTCTCTTATTATTGATAACTCTGTTGTTTCCCCATCATCTCAGGTCAAGAGTCTGGGTGTCATCCTCGACAGTACTCTATCTTTCCAATGTCACATTAATAACATCACCCGGTCTGCTTACTTCCACCTACATAATATTAATCGCATTCGCCCCTCCCTCACTCCTTATACCACTGCCATTCTTGTTCATAGTCTTGTCACTTCTCGGCTGGACTACTGCAATTCACTCCTCTTTGGTCTGCCTAATAAATCTCTTCATAAGCTTCAGTTAGTCCAGAATTCTGCAGCACGTATCATCTCTCGAACCTCATCTATTCACCATATTACTCCAGTCTTGCAGCAGCTTCATTGGCTCCCAATCATGTTTCGAACTGATTTTAAGATTCTGCTATTAACATTTAAGGCCATTCATAACCTCGCCCCTCCATATCTGTCTGACCTTCTTCATGTTGCCATTCCATCCCGTAACCTTAGATCCTCTTCCTCCACCCATCTGACCGTCCCTCCCACCCATCTAACCACCATGGGGAGCAGAGCTTTCAGCCGTTCTGCTCCCAAGCTCTGGAATTCATTACTTGCGGAGCTCCAAAACATCAAATCATATTCATTCTTCAAATGTAAACTTAAAATGCATCTGTTTAAAATGGCTTTTTCTTTTTCCTTCTGATTACAGTGGTTTTGTTTGGTTTTAATTTTTAGATTTTCTGATGTTTTGTTTATAATTGTGTCTTTTATTTATGTATTGTTTGTTCTGTGTCTTTGAGTTCTCTGAAAGGCGCCTTGTATAAATAAAATGTATTATTATTATTATTATTATTATTTATATTAATTTGCGGGCGGCACGGTGGCGCAGTGGGTAGCGCTGCTGCCTCGCAGTTGGGAGATCTGGGGACCTGGGTTCGCTTCCTGGGTCCTCCCTGCACGGAGTTTGCATGTTCTCCCCGTGTCTGCGTGGGTTTCCTCCGGGCGCTCCGGTTTCCTCCCACAGTCCAAAGACATGCAGGTTAGGTGGATTGGCGATTCTACATTGGCCCTAGTGTGTGCTTGGTGTGTGGGTGTGTTTGTGTGTGTCCTGCGGTGGGTTGGCACCCTGCCCGGGATTGGTTCCTGCCTTGTGCCCTGTGTTGGCTGGGATTGGCTCCAGCAGACCCCCGTGACCCTGTAGTTAGGACTATAGCGGGTTGGAAAATGGATGGATAGATATTAATTTGCATATTCAAAGAGGTGTGAGTCTGGAAGGGGCTGCATGCACATGCACGTGCGTTACTTTTCATGCTGACCAGGATTTATTGAATGAAAGAATGTGGAAGTCGGCGAACACACAGATTTATGCATCTGGATTTTTTTGTGCGTACGAACATTTCCTCTTTTGTCCGTACGCCATGTTTTAGTGTGAATTCTACGCATGGCATTATGCATGAGGCCCCTGGTCCGCTGCTGGTGCTTTCCCGTTCTTCAGTGATTGTGTGGTTGCTTTCACTTCCTCAGTTGTAGGCACTGCACCAAACATTAGGACCTCAGAGGGGATTAATGGGGATTGGAGCTGTTGGTGGTTCATGGGGTGGGTCGTGATTGTTACAACTCTTCAAAGAATTCTCTCCACCATTGTAGGCATTTGACATGTGATCGCACGAAAGTCCCATTCACTTTCTTGATATTGTCATTGGTCGATTTGGTCTTCCCACACATTCATCTAAGGGTGTTGTAGAGGATGTGGTTCTGGTGCTTGGATGCTGCTTCAAAATCAGTTGCCACCTGATTTCAGGATGCCTCTCTCTCCACTTTCATTTTCAGTCAGATCTTCTCAGTTGAGCTGCCGGTGATTTTTGTAGTCGAGTAATTTTGCCTGCTTTCATTTGTTCACCAGGTCCAGGCACTCGTCTGATATCCATGACTGCATTCGAGAACAGGTGGGTGGGCATAGGGTTTGGGCACATTTCAGGATGGCACCTGAAATCTGCTTTTTTACATCTACATTCTCCAACATGGCCAATGATGCAAGATCATTTGGTAAGACGATCTTGAACTCTTGGGTGCAGTTAGCGTCCATCAGTTGCTTCTAGTCCATCCTTGCTGGCAGGAGTGGCGTTCGTTTTGTATGTTGTAATTTGAGTTGCACCTTGGTCCGGATGAGGTAATGATCATTTCATGGCACAGACATCCTTGAGTGATGAACAAAAGAGGGAGTTGATGAGAATGTAATCCAATATTGTCAAGCCATTACCTGATGGATTTTGCCACATGACTTGGTGTTTCTGGGGATGTTGTAAGTGGCTGTTCCCAACGATCAAATTGTTGGATGTGATGAATGACAGGACGTGCAGATTATTATTGCTGATCTCCCTGTGGCCAAACTTGCATCGTTGCCTCCCAGCTAGAGGTGTCCACACTGATGTGGGCAATGAAATTTCCAGTCAGGATGGTCACCTCAGTCTGCAAGATAAAGTCCAGCATATGTTGAAGCTGCTTGTCGAAGGCATCCTTGTTCAGGTTTGGGCTGGTATCATTTAGTGAGTAGGCAGAGATGATGTGGGTGTTGATGGTGCCACTGATGGCAAGGACTGTCAGAGAATCCAATATTGGATGGAAGGCAATTATGCTACTAGCAGCCTGAGTGTCCACCATAAATCTAACACCCTTTTCTTGTTTCTCACCACCACAGTAAAACAGTGTCATTGTTTCATCAATGGTTTGAGGTTGGATGGTTACTGTTCTGGATCTGGTAAGTCTCACTTTGAATATTGCCACGATCAATATTTACTATACACTCGAACACAGGATAATTTCCTTCTGACTGAGGTGATGTATGGCCATGTTAATTTCCATTTTCGGTGTGACTAATTTCTGTCTTTGGCCACTAGTCTGCTTTTCACCAGCACCCTGGGTCCCCAGTGCTGTCGCATCAGCTGCCCCGGATGCAGTAGCATGAGTGAATGAGTTTGATCCAGTTTCTATATGGTTTCTTGCCTGTCTTCTTGAGTTTGCTAGGTCTGGTCACCTGAGTTGGGTTACCACCTTCCTCCTTTTACAGCTGGGCTTGGGACCATGGGCATCCATGATGTGGTGAAAGCAGAAACACAAATGAATGTTCCAATGTGTCCCATTGTTGTTCAGTGTGCAAAGTGGTAAAAATCATACTGTGCCTAAGCAATCAACGTGATTCATTACGACGATGACTTTTTCAAAATAATGAAAAGTGCAAGTTCATGCACCCTTTAAATTGCGTCATAATAAATCGAACAATGACTCACTTAAAGGGCTCTGACCTTCAATCCCCTGGGCTGAACTAAAGAGTTGAGGCTGCACATGTGCCCCCACGAGCAAAGGTATGATGAGAAAATTGCAGGTCAAAGAACCTGCCCAAGCAACCTAAAACAGGATAGCAGCACCAGGCACATAGAAAATTTTGCATACTCCAAAAAATTTTTCTACATAAGAAACTGAATCCAGCATATCATGGAAAACCGGAAAAACTTAGTTATGATATCTAAGTTTAGTCTTCCATAAATATGGAAGTATGTTATATTATTGACACAATGTTTACTATTTACACTAGTAACTGGATTAATTTCACTCAGGAGGTGCTCCCCTCAATTTGCATCCTTACTGGGCTCATGGGACAAAAACCAAAGGTCCATACCCCAAGTCAAAGAAGTTTCTAATCAAGCTTATGTGATGTGAGAGGTCTATGGCGATGTGTGATTTAAAATAGATAATTTAATAAAGAGGTTGGGCTTCAGAAGGGGTGTGGGTGTGTCTGGTAGTGTGGCGGACCAGCTCCGGTGTGTTAGTTTGGTCAATCAGCTGATTGTGCATTCATGTGCACACTAGCACAGTTTAGTCATTTGCCTCTTTAGTGCTCCAGGGTCTGTAATCAGCACACCTACATCCCTATCCATATTAAAATGGAGTCTGGACAGGAAACGAGAGACGGACAAAGTATGAAGAAGAAAAGACAGAGAAAGATGAAGATGTCACTCAGCTGGAGACTGAAGCACAGTAGCAAGGCACATGAGCTGGACTTCTGAGTCCCTGCAATGTTCGAGAGAAGGTAGGGAAACGAGTGGTGACTGGCTAAGGTGGTTGGGGTGCAAGCCCATGTGATGGTTGACTGCACTTGTTGGTGGGCATCACTGCCCTCTGAGAAGATGTTCAGGTGAGTGTTAGTGGCGCACTTCTTAGAGAAGAAGCTTCAAGACTCGTGGTTTTTAATGGAAGGAATCTGCTCATGATTTTTAACTTCAGTTTTTATGGATCTATTTAAAGTTAGGTATTTGGACTTTTAACCTCCTCGTATCACCTGATTTTATGAATTATTCATTTATGGAAGAGCATTAAGCTATTTTGCACTGTTTTGGGGAAAAAAAGCCACAAAGCACTTGCACCTACTTCTTGCTGACTCTGTGTGTGTGTCCTCATTTGTCATGCTCATCCTCTGTTTCGTATTCCCGTTTCAAGCTGCCAATGAGCATAGAACCAACTGTCACATCTTGGAACTTCAAGTGTGTCTCATCTTCACAGTGGTCTCACTCCAGCTACACTTACACCTTATGCTGCAAGGTCCTCCTCTAACACTAATTTGAATAAAATACACTTGCATTATTGCTTTCAAAAAACGTATCTGTGGAATTTGCAGTTGTTTTAATTTAATTATTAAAACTGATGATATCCTACTGGTACTTACCTAACAGCCACTGTAGTTTTAACAATACAAGACTCCTTGAGAATGACAAACTGTACTGCACTATATGAATATTTACAGTATTTCTGCAATAGTCTGTTAGCTAAACTAGTGATATTGTTATTACTATTTATGTTGTGTTTCATATCTTGCTGGACCAGAAAATTGGTAAAGCAAATCAGTTGTCTTACATCATGAAAATATTAACTTTTAAATTTGCATGGTATTTTGGGTCCACCCAGCGAATGTTTTGTATGGCCTGTGATCCATACAAGAAACAATATTTAATTCTTAAGAAAAGCAACTTTTGATTTCAGAAAAGGGTACCACTTGTAGTTCATTTTCTCTTCACGTCAACACTTAATTTAGTATGTTATGAATTTTCTTGTCTTTCATTCTGTGGTTTTTGAAAGTAACATTTGAGAATGGAAAAACCTAGACAGGGAGATGAGAAACTATGCAGAAGCCACCATGCATAATAAGTTACAGCTAATAAGAGGTTATGTACCACGAGAGACAGCATATAATATGTGTTGGTGAGAACAGGAATTAATCCAATATTCTGTAGCTTGTCAATTTCTAGTTATTAGTCAAAAAACAATATTTAGTCATCTTTCACAAATCTCTGGGGATGTACGTCCTACTTCACTGCCTTAAGACATTAATGTATATTTCTTCATGGGAAATAGTGTTTTCTAGTATTTCTGTCAAATTAACTCATAGCCAGCTTATTGTGCCCCCCGGTTTCTCTCTGAGGAATTTTCAAGTAATAGCTTGGTACCAGCTCTCCTTTTTTTGTTTTATAATGTTAAATGCTATGTTTGCACTGTTCTTAATGTACTGTCTGTTCTAATATCTCATTATGCTTACATTGCTGTTAGGTGCTTCTTATTAAATGGACACCAAAATTATACAAAATAATGTTCTCTGGGTGGCACAGTGGTAGTACTGCTGCCTCCTAATAGAGAGGCCAGGGTTTGTGTCCTAGGTCCTCCTTGCAGAGGGTTTGCATGTTCTTCCTACGTTTGTGTGGATTTCCTCAGAGTGCTCCATTTTACTCCCACAGACCACAGTCAGGCAGGGTAGGATTGGCGTCACTGAATTGGCCTGTGTGTGTGTGTGTGTGTGTGTGTGTGTGTGTGTGTGTGTTTTAACCGTGCGATGGACTAGCACCCTTTCAAGGGACTGATTCTGCCTCTCACTTTTAGCTTGCTGGAATGGGCAGCAGCCCCTTCCGACCCTGCTAGGAAGTAGGTGGGCCTAGAAGATGGTATGGTATAATTTTCTCTGAAATGCATTATATACTTTTATACACTGGCTGGCTATGGTCAGGAATGAGTCCATTAATTACATCTGTTGAAAGGTGTACCTCCACTTCCAAATCGCCATGTACTTATAATCTAACAGATTTTTCCTTACACATATTCAATATATATTAATATTAAAAGTTCTTGGTAATATTGTTACCAGCTTAATTTCAGGAAGAAAGATCCAATCTTACATTACATACTTGGAAGCATACTGCTTGCAGCTTGCAATGGTCCTTTTGGCAGGGGGTCTGGAAAGCACATTATCCATACATTTTGCACAATAGCGCCATCTGCTGGAATATTTGGGGTAGCACCCCATCTGCCCTTCAAGCAGTGCCACCCACAGATTTGCTCGGCTGATTAACAATGATCATGAAACTGTACACAATAATTAAGTAGCAGATCATAGAAAGGGGGATTGCAGCACCACTGGTTTTGCCAGGGTTTAATTACTGGCTTTATTAGTTTCTTTTGCTTGTATTTGCTGTGTTTTTTTGGCATAATTTAAAATTTCTTTTCGTTATTAAGAATGTATCACTTTCTTACATTGTTCGATTTTTTGTTAAGAACATTTTTGGTTATTAATCATTGTATATTTTACCAAAATAGATGACAAGTTTTTTTTGTTTTTTTTTGTTCTTTGTACAATGACAGGTTTGATTGTATCTTAGGTCATAGGCTGGGGTTGTGGGTTTCTACATCATACTGTTCTCTGCTAGGAGAAAGAGCCAGCCTGAAAGTCACACACACACAACTGTGCCACTTATAGCTTAGAAAGCTCCTTTCTAGCTTATAGTTCTGTTATTTTCTGCAGTATGAAAGCCACTTTGCACCTTTGTAACCTGAAGGTCAGTTTCACTAGTTTGTAACTGAGGAGCAATGCTTGGCTGGTGGCGCCACAGAGCAAATTTCTGTCACAGTCCATCTATATTTAGCGCAATCTTGGCAGTTTACTAATCCATTAGTTTTATAATTTTACTTCCTATGCAAAAGTTGGGATCTATAAAAGAAAACTTGACATACTAAAGTGTATAGTAATGGCAACTTAGACCTTAGTATATACAAGATTTTCGGGAAAGTGGTAAATGACGAAACCCTTGATGAAGTAGGGAAATGCAGCCAAACCTAAATGATGCTAAATGACTACGGCTCACACAAGTTATAATTCCAATCACCAACCAGTTATTAGAATGTGTCAAGTTTAGTTTAACAAGTGAAGTTTAACAAAACTAGGTTTGAAACAAATCAATCCTCACCCATGAGAAAGAGAGCTAGGCCAACAGAGTAGAACTTTAAACTAGTAAAAATAAGTAAATAGATACATTTAATAAATGAATAACAATAAATAGAATAAAAAAGAGGGGAGAGAATCTACTTCCTCAATTTAAATGCTTATACTAAAATGTTATTGATTAGATCCTGCCAGGTTTTAAAAAAGTTTTGTACAAATCTTTTAAGTAAAAATTTGATTTTTTTTTCCAGTTTCAGATAATATATAACCTCAGTTTCCCACTGACTTAAAATGGGTAAGTTAGGATTCTTCAAGATAAGTCTTTGTGCCAATAGTGAAGTAAAGGCAATTACAGTGTGTCTGTCTTTCTCCATTTTAAACCCATCTGGAAGTACACCAAACACAGCTGCAAAAATAGGTGTTGCATACATAGGATCTGTAGACCAGTACATTTCAATATCTGGTTTTCTGATTATTCCCATCAACATCAAAATCCCAATGAATTTTTTCATTTCGTTTTCATCAGTGTCAAACCAAGCACGAACACGGGAATGTGGAGGTAAATTGGGATTTTTCTCAATAAACTGTGCTGCATACAGATTTGTCTGATGAACAAAATGTCTGATCAAATCAGGTGACACAAACAGCTCATAAAACTGCTCAGCAGTGTAATTGTTTACATCAACAATAAAGCCACACGTTCCCTGAAACGAATGCAGAAAAGGCAGTTCACCACGGGCAGCAGCCCAGCTGAGATGCTGGGGATACACCCACTCAGCGCCGTCATCCGATGCGTCTTCATTCACAGTATCATGCAGCGCACGTTGCTGCTCATCACTGTCGCTAAAATCTTCTTCAGAACTGCTACAATCATGATCAGAACTGTCCAAAATCGCCTGCAAAGCCTCACTTGAAGTCAGTTTACGTTTCGCCATATTCACAGCTGTTACATGCGAATCACGTCACATGACCGGCCAAAACAACCACAGACTTGTCGAAATACAACGTAGTAATAATACCCACGCCAAACCGTTAGTTATACTACTTGCCAGGCATTCATATAACCACAGGCAAATGTGCCGGATAATTCCGGCAGTATGGCGTTAGCAATAAGACAACGGTGCCGGATATATCCGGCAGAGGGCGGTTAAGGGGTTAATTGATTAGAAGGGATCGTGACACCAAGACTGTCTGAAAAGCATTTAAAGATTTTGGTCCAAAATGATGTTAATTTGGTGCACGCCCAAAACATGTGGCCCAATGAGGCTGGAACTTTGATTGCAACCTTCGCAGGTTGGACCTTTCCCTGGAAACAATTTGGACAATTTTAAATGAGACAGATGTGCTCGATATATAATTTTAAATCAAATAATTGTATGCTTTGCACATATGGACCTAGAGTGAATTCTGTGCATTACTACCTTCCACTCCTTTTCTGAGATGTTGAGTGAGAGATCCTTTTCCCACTGTACTCTGGGATCTTTGAAAGGGAGGATCTTTAAAATGTTTTTATATATTACAGAGATGCTGTCCTCAAGACTGATCAATATTTTTTCCGGAATAGAGGTAGGTGGGAGGTGAGGAAAATTGGACAGGTTTTCTTGAACAAAGTTTGTAATTTGAAGGTAGTGAAAGAAATTTGTTGCTGGAAAGTAAAATTTGGAGTGTAATTGTCCGTAGGATGCGAAGACATTGTCCATGTACAGATCCCTAAGTGATTTAATCTCGAATGTTTTCCAAACATTAAAAACTATGTTTGTTTGAGAGGGTGGAAAAAGGTGGCTCTCGTGCAGAGGTGCTTCTCTATCTTAAACTACTTCCTACATTGGTTCCATATTCTGAGTGAGTGAAGCACAATTGGGTTGTTAGTATATTGGCAATATCTCGTACTTATTGGTTGTACAAAGCAAGAAATTTAAAGAAGTATTCAAGGATTTTATTACTATTACAAACCAAGCCTATATATGTTCATCTATTTGTGTCAATGTCCAGGTTTTTAAAGCTTGTATATTTGCCGTGCAGTAATAAAATTGAAAGTTAGGAAGAGCCATGCCACCTTCTGCCTTAGGTCTTTGTAGGTTTTCCCTGTGGATACGTGGATGTTTTGAATTTGAAATAAATGATGTTATGGTTGAATCTTATTTCTTAAAAAAATGATTTATTGATGTATATTGGAATGTTTTGAAACAGAAAAGAAGCGTAGGAAGGATATTAATCTTGATAATGTTAATTCTTCCAGCTAAAGTGACATGAAGTGTAGATCATCTATGCAAGTCTTGCAAAATTTTGTTGACAAAGAGCTTACGTATTTAAACTGATTTGTGATGATAAAAGGGAATGTGTCCAATCTAATATTGAGAATTCACTGGAAAGAACACACTTTTATTCAAATTAATTGTGAGACCAGAAATATTTAGAAATTCTGTTAGTGCTGTTTGGACTGCAGGCACAGTATTTTGTGTGTCTGATATATACAGTATCATATCATCTGCATATAAAGAAATTTTCTGTTCAAGTCCTTCTCTGATAATCCCCTTTGTCTCATAAACATTTTGACAGTGAACTGCCAGTGGCTCTATGGTGATTGCAAAAAGCAGTGGTGACAAGGGGCATTCTTCTCTAGTACCACAGTGTCAGCTTTTAAATCCCGGCTGAAGACTCACTACTTCAGTTTAGCATATCCTGACTAGAGCTGCTGATTAACTGTACAGACTGCATCTCTGTTGTTAGTCATTAGCACTAAAACATAAGTAACATGATAGTTATAATTTGTTTCTAATTCTCACCTATTCTGTTTCTCTTTTCGGTACTCAAACGTGGCACTTGGTGCCACGGCCCACCTGCCAAGTTGTTTTGCCTGCCTAAGGTAAAGTCATCCCTGATGCAGAATCGCAGGAATCGTGGGGTAGAGGGGTCCTTTCATTGGATTGGCTGGCCAAGCAATGTTTCAGCTGTGTAATGGCCAAATGAGGGAGGCAGCTTGATAGTTGAGATCTCCAGGACTCTAAACAAATCCAAATCATATTATGTGATATCATCTACTGTTAAATTCTGGTCCGTACTTGTAAAATTTTTATTTTTATACTGTATTGAGGATTTGTTCTGTTCTGTGTATTGTATTGTATTGACCACCTTCTTTTTGACACTGACTGCATGCCCAACCTACCTGGAAAGGGGTTTCTTTTTGAACTGCCTTTCCCAAGGTTTCTTCCATTTTTTCCCTACAAGGGTTTTTTTGGGAGTTTTTCCTTGTCTTCTTAGAGAGTCAAAGCTGGGGGGCTGTCAAGAGGCAGGGCCTGTTAAAGCCTGTTGTGGTACTTCTTGTGTGATTTTGGGCTATACAAAAATAAATAGTATTGTATTTTATTGTACCACATTCTACAGGGTGGCACACGAAACACCGAACTATTTCCGACTCCAATGTTGACGTACGTTTCTTAGCCCGTACACAAAACAAGCAACGGGGCCCGATTCTTTTTGCAGTTTGCAACTGACCCAGTCTTACGCCACTTCTTCACCAACTCGTGAATACTGCTGTTTGCTGGTAGGTTTAAGCTTGGAAACTTCTGTGCAAAAATGTCCCGCATTTCCTTAATAGAGCCAGTAGACACATATTCCTCCACTATTCCAATCCTTTGTTGCAGAGAATACATCTTCCGGATCTCTTTCATGCACATCTGTACCCACTGGCTCACAGCTTCCTTACAAATGCACAGTTGGGGCTGCTGACCCCATCGCGGAGCCTCGTTGTCGCCTGTATAATAGCTTATGCCAGGCGGTCAGAGATGGTTCGGTTTTTCGTCCACAACCCTTTAGTTTGAAGTAGTCTGAAATAATGTTGTTAATACAAACTGAAGCTTCTGGTATACTGGTATACAGTAGTTTGATTGATGCACAAATGTTTAGGCCAAACCCAAATTTCTCCAATGTAGTGAAAAGGTGGTAGTTCCATTCAACTATATCAAATGTTTTTTCTGCATCCAACGATAATATCATCTTCGGGGTATTAGACTTTGTGGGTGAATATATTACATTAAACATGTCTGACTTTAATAAATCTAGTTTGGGCTTGTGATATTACTGACGGAAGCTCTTTCTTAATCCTTCTAGCTAGAACTTTGGAGAGTATCTTAACATCATTATTCAGAAGTGAGCTTGGTCTGTATGATGCACATTGTAATAACTCCTTATTTTGCTTAGGAAAAACGGTAATTAATGCTTGGCATAAAGTTTGAGGTAGAATTTTATTGTCTCTAGCTTCTGTAACTGTTGCTAATAAAAGGGTAGCTAGCTTAATTGATAATTTTTCATAAAATTCGGCAGGTAGCCATCTGGGCCTGCTGCTTTCCCACTCTGAAGTGAGTTTCTAGCATCTAGTAATTCTGATTTCACTGATTAGCTCTGATACCTTCTTGGTTTCCAATTTACTTCTGTGGGAAAGATATGAGATAATCTGTCCTCTTAAGAATGCCTTCAGAGTTTCCCAGAGTATTCCTACAAAAACCTCTGAGAATAGATAGATAGATAGATACTTTATTAATCCCAAGGGGAAATTCACATACTCCAGCAGCAGTATGCTGATAAAGAAAATATTAAATTAAAGAGTTATAACAATGTATTTGTCTCCAAAAAAAATTTTGATTTGCTTGACTATACATTCTGTACAGTTCTTGTCTGCTAATAAAAGTGGGTCAAGACACCATCTGCGAGGTGAGTATGTGAGGCATAATGAATTTAGCTCCATAATCAAAGGGACATGGTCGGAGATAAAAATAGTGCCATACAAGGTTTAATCGTATGCAAGTTTCTGCTTGGTTTTGCAAACAGGTGGCACCCAGCGTTAGAGCAGTGCTATTGTTTCTGTGTTGTCTCCCTTTTTTTTCTGATTTTGCATCAACAATGCGATAATTGCATATCATTTACAAATTTGAGGCACTTCATTGTAATCATACTTTAACAATAAAATGATGCACCACTATTCTCTTGGGGCTGTGTGCTGAACTGGTGCTGGCTTTACAAAGGCAGATTTTGAGAAATTGTGTTCTACCGGCTCCATTGCAAGTTCTGTCCACTGCCTGGTTTTTAGCCACAGAAACTTTCAACATGAACTTGCTGACCGATTGGGTATTTCACAAATATCACTGAGTTGTGCCATGCCAATTGTATAGGATGGTATTATTTACTTGTCATCCAGATCTATAAGATGTCTTTACACTGTGGTCGAACTGGCAAACAGAAAAATGCAATTCATAGCAACATCCGGTTTTCCAAATGTAATCAGAGTGGTCAACTGCGCTCACATTATTATTGCAGAAATATCTGGACAAGTTACATCAGTCAGGGATGAATCACCAAAAAAATGAGCTAGCATTACATGATCTAAAGCAGGAGAAAGCTCATAAAAACTGCAACTCCGCACAATCGATGGTGCTTTTTCCAACTAAAAAGGCAACTAAAAGGCAAGAAGTCCTTTTAAGGATAGTGAGTCACCTCGAAGAGCAGACATTCTATCCGTTGTGGAGCTTGGTGCCAACACTACACTATAAAGGTGCCTTCAGAGAATTAATTTACTCATAAAAATAGAAAGCATTTTCACTCTATTAATATGCTGTTCTATCGTGGACAGAAAGTGTGTTGTATTGTGCAAGTGTGTAGCATGCCACATAATTTGGCACACAATCGTGGTTGGTCCGTACCTGAAGAGATGCATTATGATAAAGCTGACCCACCAAATGATCAGCCAAATTGGACACATTGCAATTTTGTTTGAATGGAATTAGCAGAATGTGAATACAGGTAATCAGATAGTTGTTTTTTTTTTTAACAATTTATTTTATTTGTTGTCTATCACACAGTACAGCCATTATATTCCTTAGTTCTTTGGCCACATTTAATACAGCATCCACTATTGCATTTTTTGACTCCAGAACAGTGTCTGTCAGCACACAGTCATACTTGCAAGATTTGATAGTGGACAATAAATTCTCTTTATCCATTCCCAGCCCTCCCCCATTATGCCTTCCCAAGTGAGACTAGACAATGCTTCACAAAGTCCCAGTCCTCTTACATTCCAAGAGATGGTGCCTTTCCAGACAAAAACAAAACCCCCTGGCAGTGGTGTAGTAAGGATTAAAATTGAGATTCTTGTAATAGTCCAGTCCAGATGCAATAAACCTAGGGTATGATGTCAGGTAGTCCACTTAGAAATCGAAATAACTTATGACACTATAGTCTGGATACCATAAACCTAGGGTATGATGTTTAAACAGTCCCCTTAGGGTGAAGGGAATATAATACAGTAATCCCTCCTCCATCGCGGGGGTTGCATTCCAGAGCCACCCGCGAAATAAGAAAATCCGCGAAGTAGAAACCATATGTTTATATGATTATTTTTATATTGTCATGCTTGGGTCACAGATTTGCGCAGAAACACAGGAGGTTGTAGAGAGACAGGAACGTTATTCAAACATTGCAAACAAACATTTGTCTCTTTTTCAAAAGTTTAAACTGTGCTCCATGACAAGACAGAGATGACAGTTCAGTCTCACAATTAAAAGAATGCAAACATGTCTTCCTCTTCAAAGGAGCAAACAAATCAATAGGGCTGTTTGGCTTTTAAGTATGCGAAGCACCACAGCACAAAGCTGTTGAAGGTGGCAGCTCACACCCCCTCCGTCAGGAGCAGAGAGAGAGAGAGAGACAGATAAAAAAATCAATACGTGCCCTTCGTGCTTTTAAGTATGTGAAGCACCGTGCAGCTTGTCGCTTCATGAAGCAGCTGCACAGAAGGTAGCCAACGTGAAGATAATCTTTCAGCATTTTTAGACGAGCGTCCGTATCGTCTAGGTGTGCGAACAGCCCCCCTGCTCAATCCCCCTACGTCAGGATCAGAAAAAGTCAGCGCAAGAGAGAGAGAGAGAAAAGTAAGTTGGGTAGCTTCTCAGCCATCTGCCAATAGCATCCCTTGTATGAAATCAACTGGGCAAACCAACTGAGGAAGCATGTACCAGAAATTAAAAGGCCCATTGTCCGCAGAAATCCACGAACCAGCAAAAAATCCACGATATATATTTAAATATGCTTACATATAAAATCCGCAATAGAGTGAAGCCGCGAAAGGCGAAGCGAGATATAGCGAGGGATCACTGTAATACTATAAATTGCTAGTTACTTAGTGGTTACCAAAATACACATCTTTAATAGGAGAAAATTTTAATATAGTAATTGGAAAGAAAGAAGAAAACAAAAATGGTCATAAAGGAAATTGAATGTATAGTTACGGCAAATATGGCATTAAAAACAGACCAAGTTGCAAGAATAATCTTTTTTGCAGTCTTTTGAGCTCTTTTTGTGCTACTCTAGGAGAATTAAAGATGTAGATTTTGTCATCAAAAATCACTTTTAATTTAGCGGGAAACAGGAGGTTGTATCTGATTTTGACGTTCCGTACGTGCAGTTTAAAGCTGTAGACTGCAGCTTGTTTAGCAGCTGTTGAAGGAGAAACTTCTGGGAAAATATGAATGTGGTTATTTTCAAATATAATCTCCTCTTTCTGTCCAAGAATCAAAATCAAATTTTCTTTAACATGTAACTTGTTGAAATGGACAATCTGGGTTCTCAGTTTTCTGGCAATTGATACAAGTATGCGGTAAGCTGATGAGATCTCTGTATCTGATTTGAAGTCCTTTCCAGTTATTTTTAGAAAATAATTCAACTATGAATTTCACCAGGTTTGGTCTTTCAAGATATTCAAGGAGACGTATGATTCTGATGATATTCCTTCTATATCTATCTTCCAATGCAGCTTGTTTTTCACCAAGCACTTTGCATTTGGATTCTAAAGCAGTTGCTTTTTGTTGATGGCAGAACTCAGTTGCTCATCTTCTTCAATGTGATTCATAAATATTTGCTTGACTTCAAGATGAGTGCCAAGTACTCTAATATTCTCAATTTGACTCATATTTTCCTATAATTTCTCATCAATTCTTGCTAGAATATTTTTAAAGCTAACAGCAAAGTTATTGCTTACATGTACTGTACATCCTTGTATTTTATATCCTGAAGCAGCTTGTCTATTCTGTTGTCAAATTTGTCATTTCTCTTGTTTACATCCTTCTTTATATCCTTCTTTATGTCATTCTTTATCATTTATGTCACTCTTTATATCATTTATCCCCCCCCCCCCCACCACCACCACACACACACTCCCAAAGTGTGGTAATCATTAGCTTCAGCTCATGTAGTTCGTTTCCATCTTCTTCACTCTCCAAAGGCAAAGTTGTAAATCTGGTTGAAATTGATGCTGTTGACTCACTGGGTGTGTTGGTTTTGGTAGTAGATGCAAGCAGGAATAGAGAGGCCATGCCGAGTTCAGTTAACCTACCTGAGATTGTCGAATTCCCATTGCCCACCTCAGTTTTGCTCTCCCATTTGCTCTTGACTGAAGCTGATGCTGCAGCATGAATTCCTGGCTGATCCATTCCTTTGTCCATCTCTTGCAACTCTGTCTCTGGCATGCCATATTGTAAACTTGAGACTGGTTTAGACTTTGATGAATCCTTATCTGTCTTTTCCTTCTCTTTCTGAACCCTTGATCTCCTGCTCATGCTTTTAATATACTTGTGATTAAATCTTCTTGGGTTGGCTAAATACAGGATACCTAAGAATGATATAAAAAAAGCCTAATAACACTGCTGCCAGCAGAGCTTTGTCCTAGATGTCCATCTGTCACAACAGATGAGACTAACCTGGACATCCAAAGTTCTTTTTTACAAAATGTAATATAAAAAGCCCCAGTCAGGCAGCAAGGTTTTTAATAGTTGTGAGAATTTGTGTTTAGCTTCCATTGTATATAATATCTACTACTTCTGAGTATTGTCTGGTCAATAACCATTTTGCCCCACAATCAATATCTATATATGTGTCTAGTAATACTGATATAAGAGGGGACAGGACAATAGTGCAGTGGTCAATGCCACCGCCTCATGGATGTATCCGCTAGAATTTGATTTCTGCACCCATGACTATGAGTTTCCCACATGTACTCTGGTTGTCATCCCATTTCTTTAAATACATGTTAGTAATTTTAATCAGCAGTTTCAAAATGGCCAATTTTGGGTATGTGTTAGTGGACTGTGCAATGGATTGCTGCCCTGGTCACTGCAGTTTCCTGTCCCCTGCAACCAAGAATTGGATTATGTGGGTTTAAGAATGTTATGTTATTGCTGTGGCAACAAATGTTATATTTTTATCAGTTTAATCTGTAGATACACTTTATTTAATAATAAAATAAATGTTTTCAGAAAATGGTAGGATAAATGAAGAGATGAATGGTTTTCAGTTGGCAGAAAGTCTGGAACTGTACTGTATATTGTAAAGACACAGAAATTCAGACACCCCAAGCAGACAAAAACAACTTCTTACTACTGTATTTGCAGGGAAAGTTGACTATTTACTGATAAAAAGACCAAGATAATGTTGAACCACTGGCAGACAACAATGTGCCATGAAACAGTTCATAGTGCCTACTCGCACACCCCACAACACATGTATATGTCTTCATTTAAATAAGCGCTGATGTAAGTACACTGGAATTTAAGCTGCTTGAGAAAAATACTTTGCACTTAGGAAGTGAAACACTTTCATAATATAATGCCGTAAAAGGTAACACATCTTCTACATTAGTGATTTGCAGAGCTTGTGAAAGCTTATAATTTTTTTATCTTTTAAACTAAAACGTTGCCTTAACTTTTGCCACTCTGCATAGGGTTAGAGGAAAAGAGAGTCAATCTTAAGAATTAAGAGCAATAGTGTTCATCAGTTTAGTGTTTCAATTTTTTTTTTTTTAATATAAAATGACACTTGTTGTTTGCAAAGTGCTACTGTGTGTTGCATCAGGCTGCACTATTTGCACAGAAAGAAGCCGCCATGCTTATATAAGGTGCACCATTGTTTATTTTGTAATAAAACTCCAGACAAGCTTATAAAATTTCTTCAAACGTAACACCAAAAGTCTGCTTGTGTGCATGTTGGAAAAGTAAATAATATTTTAGATCGGATAACAGATTTATCCATATAGTCTCTGTTTTATTTTCTTAACAGTAGAAACTGAATTGAGATGCACTTCATTCCATATAGAGACTTCTATCATTTATTGATGTGCCCACCAGTTATAGCCCCCAACTTCATGGGCTACTAGTCTGATTTGACTAATTTCCAAAACAAATAAGGTTAATCTAAAAAAATGAGTTTATCAAAGAGTGCATATGCAATTTATTTATTTATTTTTTTACATTTGTAAGAGAGGCTTATGCATATCTTATTTAATTTGAAATGTGAATTTCCCATTGGGATTAATAAAGTATCTATCTATCTATCTATCTATCTATCTATCTATCTATCTATCTATCTATCTATCTATCTATCTATCTATCTATCTATCTATCTATCTATCTATCTATCTATCTATCTATTATATAGTGCCTTTCATCTATCTATCTATCTGTTATATAGTGCCTTTCATCTATCTATCTATCTATCTATCTATCTATCTATCTATCTATCTATCTATCTATCTATCTATCTATCTATCTATCTATCTATCTATCTATCTATCCAGAGTTGGTTCCTCTCTTGCTCCCAGTGCTACTGGGTTAAGTCCTGGGGTCCTACTGCTGTAAACTGGATACGTATGTTAGAAAATGAATAAATGGATGTAGTGATTTGCTCTGTGGTAAACTGGCATCCTGCATAAAGCTGGTTTATGTCTTATATCTGATGTTTCTGGGGTGGACTTTTGCCTCATGTAATGTAAGCAGTTTTTGACATTGATGATAATCATTCTATTTTGAAACATGATTAATTCAAATGATGGGGGGTTAGGGGGCTGAGCGTGTATTGACAGCATGGGTTACAAGGTAACAAACAATCCAACAGGATGCTAGTCCATTGTATGATACACTTGAACACACGTAAATATTTACCCACACAGACAGTTTTAACTTGTCAATCAACCTAATGACCATACCTTTGGGAAGAGGAAGGAAAGTCAGAATACATGGAGGTAAAATTGGGCACATTGAGATATCTTATATGGAATAAATGTGCACTGTCTACACAGACAACACCCTGGTCATGATTCAATTCCACTTTTGTAAAAGGATAAATTAGTATTTTCCAAAAAACAAACAAGCCTGTAGTTACAATAATATCTGCAATAGAGGAAAACCGGACAACTGTGTGAACATGTAAATTACAGCTAAAGGTTATGTCACAATGTGCAACTTTTACAGGAATTTATAGGCATAGCCTTCATTTACATAATCTTACTGAATATGAGACATTCAGCAGCATACTGCCATTAAGCCAGTTGTGTAATGTGACTCGGCTAGTTTGGGACTCCCTCCGACAAAATCTAACTGGATGGATTTTGTCTTTTGTCATAGCATGCATAAGTTAACAGCCATTGAATGCTTATCGTGAAGTACAATGCATATAATGTAGTGATAAGGAGTAAAGAACTCACAAATGCACTGAAAGTTTGTCTCTCTATCTCTTGTTTTACATACCACAACAAAATAGGAAAAAAGAGAAAAACGGTCCAGCAACCCTTTTTGCTATAAGGCATCTATCTATCTATCTATCTATCTATCTATCTATCTATCTATCTATCTATCTATCTATCTATCTATCTATCTGTCTGTCTGTCTGTCTGTCTGTCTGTCTGTCTGTCTATCTATCTATCTAATTTATATAGTGCCTTTCATATCTATCTATCTATCTAATTTATATAGTGCCTTTCATATCTATCTATCTATCTATCTATCTATCTATCTATCTATCTATCTATCTATCTATCTATCTATCTAATTTATATAGTGCCTTTCATATCTATCTATCTATCTATCTATCTATCTATCTATCTATCTATCTATCTATCTATCTATCTATCTATCTAATTTATATAGTGCCTTTCATATCTATCTATCTATCTATCTATCTATCTATCTATCTATCTATCTATCTATCTGTCTGTCTGTCTGTCTGTCTGTCTGTCTGTCTGTCTATCTATCTAACTTATATAGTGCCTTTCATATCTATCTATCTATCTATCTATCTATCTATCTATCTATCTATCTATCTATCTAATTTATATAGTGCCTTTCATATCTATCTATCTATCTATCTATCTATCTATCTATCTATCTATCTATCTATCTATCTATCTATCTATCTATCTATCTATCTAATTTATATAGTGCCTTTCATATCTATCTATCTATCTATCTATCTATCTATCTATCTATCTATCTATCTATCTATCTATCTAATTTATATAGTGCCTTTCATATCTATCTATCTATCTATCTATCTATCTATCTATCTATCTATCTATCTATCTATCTATCTATCTGTCTGTCTGTCTGTCTGTCTGTCTGTCTGTCTGTCTGTCTGTCTGTCTGTCTAACTTATATAGTGCCTTTCATATCTATCTATCTATCTATCTATCTATCTATCTATCTATCTATCTATCTATCTATCTATCTATCCCTTTCTGCTTAGTATACACTGCAGAACAAACTTACTTGTGGCAGGAGAAGGTCTGCTGTTAATACATAAAAATGGACATCATGGAATTTGTCTGTCTATCATACTATACCTTTCCTATCTATCTGGCAACACACTTTTATCTGTCAGAAAAAGGGACAAGCACAACTATGCTGAAAGGTGGTCAGCACACACAATCACTAAATGTGACATGTCCAATGATTTTTCAGTTGCTTAAATTGACATGGTCCGATGATGACATCAGCAACTGCATTTGGCAAGTCTGACATACTCCACGACTTGAAGTAATTTAATGTGACACTGACTTAAACAGCCAAGCCAAAATTCAGTTCCATTTTTGTAAATGAATTAATAATGTTGACAAAAACACCAAATGTAGTTACTATAATGTCCTGGAGGGTGGGAAAACCCATACACAAGAAGACAGGGAAATGCTGCAAATTCCATATAGTCACCTGCTAGGCAAAGTTGTAATTCCATTCTTGTAAATGGGGTCCAAGTAAGACCTTTACAGGCCCTGTACACTCAAAATATTTTGGTGCCATATATATGAGCTGCATTTCCTGCCAGTGGATGAACCAACGAACAACTGACATGACCAAAACAAGAAACGATCACATGAATCTTAGCTGGCCATGTGGCAGTTACCAGATTCTAATTTTGTTGTATTCCCAAGATTAATATCATTAACCTCTATTATTACTATTTTATTATTTTTATTATTGTGCATAGATGTATTTTTTTTCATTTAATGTGGGAACCCCTTTTTTGGAACCTGGTTCAGCTGCACCATTAGCAGTTTTGCACCATGTTGTCTATGGTATCCACCGATGGAAAACGTCTGTCTTGCCCCCCTTCCCATGATGTGCTAAGCACGTGTGTTTTTTTTTTTCTTCTTCTTAATGATTAATCCAGCCCTGCTTGTATATGAAAGAATAATGTTGAAAAACTAAAACAACACCGATTAAAATTTTTTTAGACACAAACATCTTATATTATCTCTGTTTTGGTGAAGTCACTTACGACTACCACTAATTATGCAATGGCGATCCTTCACTTGATACGTATATGGGGAAATATACTACTTAACGGATCAGTAGTTTGATGTCTGTTCTGAGGATTTGTTTACTCCAGGGAATACTGTTGCCTTTTACAAACTGGTAAGTGTGTGAACGTAAAGAAGCCTGGGAATTTAAACCATCCTCTGTAAACTCTGGAGAGAACTGATTTTTCAAACATTGCTGACCCAGATGTAGTGGTCCCTTGGCGATGGTGTACGAAACGTCTTCTTAACCAAGCCAGTTAATAAGCTTTATAAACCCATCCATCCTTTCACTAAAATCTATTTAAGGTTGGGGAGAGCCGTCGATAATTTCAGTAGCCGTCGGGCACAAGAAGGGAACGAACTGCAGTTCCCAATTGAACTGTATTTAACTAATCAGAAAACGAAGTTATCAATCGTCGTTACAGGACTACGCGTTTAAGATTGATAATGGGACCTGCGGAATGGGAAAGCCATGTATTTAGATGCGCGTGTTCGGATTCATTATTTAAAGATGTCTGCGAGTCCAAGTAAATCACACAGGCTAGTAAACTTGTCCCTGCAGACACCAAAGCTCTGCACCGTAGTGCTATGTTCTACACCGTAACAAAAATCTGATCTGCGGTGAAACTGATGTGTGAACGTCCGGCTGCATCCCAGGCGAACTGTTTTGGCATCGCCTTTTCTAGACATCGCATGACCTTTTTAACCTGTTCTCACCTGGGTTCTGTGTGTTCTGTGAAATTCGCATTTGCTCCCCCTGCTAAGGTGCTCTAGGTTTGTCGTTACAAGCCGCATGTACTGTGCAGGTTATACCTCTTGTTAGCAGCGCTAGGCGACCCGCACACCTTCCCGCATTTTGCGACATGCTGTGCTTTGTTAGATGCCTGCTGTGTGCAATACTATTGATTTTCCTTACAGACAGCTGAAAATCAGACTGGAGCGTACTGTGCTTGGTTTATTTTTTTCTGCACATTAACATCTGGAAGCAGTCAGTGAGACTGTAGAGGAGAAGGGGAGGGCGGAGAGGCGGGGCAGCAGGCTTCTCTTGCTCGCTCACACTCCCTCTCTCTCTTTTCTGCCACCACACTTTTACTGCAGAGAAGGGATACGGCTTCTTTTTCGCTGTCTCCTGACTATTGCTGTTCCAGATAGAAATACATGGAGCAGTATGAAAATGGAGGTCTAATTAGAGGGGCGAATGTGCATTTACCTGTTTTAGGATACCTTGGATGGAATGAACTACGTTTTTTAACTGCTTGCAAAACCTGCTTTGGATATTGACTTCTATTACTACGTCTTTCATTTCTTTTTTTTTTTTTTGCACCACACGCCTCCTCAAGGATTCGCCGCACTAAAGATTTAATTCTTGAGACACTTGCACGATTCTCATTTCTGAAAATTAGCAGCAAGTGGCTCCTCTCTGGGTTATGTCTTGGGCAGGGCCCGGATGTGTAGAAGATGCGCTCCTTTTTTAATTTAAGTAGTCAGGATCCGTGCCTGATATTTGACACAATTATGGGGATCAGGTAATATTAACCGCTGGGACTGAAGTGTAAAACCGCAAGGTGTTTTTTTTTCCCTTTATTTATTTGGTGCATTTTTAAATTTCCATTATTTGCATTTCCCTCTGAAACACGCACTTTCAATTTACCCAAGGAACAATTTTGACTGGTTTGTATGGTCGGCGAAATCAAGAGGATGTACATCCCACAGGAAAATCTCCAAGGTAAAAAATAAAATAATAAAGTTTTATTACAGAATTATTCTAGCTGCTTTTGCCCACTGCACGCTTGTCTTAGGTGGGATGTTTAAAGGCCCGCTTGCATGCTCTCATGAAACCGAGTAGGCACCGTTACGTGTGTAGATGTGGATGTGTGCCTTACTGAGACGATGTGTGAGCGTTTCATAGAGTTCTTGGAATTACTTTACACGCCTTCCATTTAATCGGAGCTGTTTTCAGCGTGTACACACGAATCCGCCAGGTTGAAAATTTAAAAAAGCGTTTTAAAATATGAAGATTTCGGAGTCAAGGGCAAATCGCCGTCCATAATACTTTTATAGTAATTTATTTTCGATTTCAAACAGGTATCCGGAGAGGGACCTTTGGAATAAAATGCAAAGATACGGTGGTGAAATTATTACGAATAAAGTTCTTTCTCTTCGTTTTATCTAAATATGAATCTTCGCAAAACCTGGTGCTTGTCCTGCGCGGACATTCCCTGAGTGGAATGGGATGCAGACTTGATTTTTTATTTATTTTTTAGCATGCACTAAATCATAATGGTGTAAAACAATGCGCATTTCTTCATCTTCACTAGTAAACGTCGGTTCGCGATGATCAGGTGGTGTAGATACTTTAAAATGTTTAGCATTTGGAAATGGCGTCATCTATTAATTATGTATAAAAAAAATCACAATACTGTACAAGGGAAGTGGGGGCGTGAAAATTATACCTTAGACATTAGTATAGACACGATGTAGGCCGACAAAGGGCGAAGCGAATAACAGTAATTCTGCAAATGAGAGTGCGCGTTTTGTGATGTTTTAATTCCTTTGGGTGGTTTTAAGTACGGTACATAATTCACTTTTCACGATGTCTGTGATGGTCATTTATCATGGCTAGTTGAGATTGTGCTTGTCCACTCCCCTGCTAAATAAATTTTAATCTAAACGTTGTCTAAAGAGTTCGGTCATCTTGCACCTTAATACATTTAATACAAATAACCAAAAGTATCTATAGCCACTCCATATTTATTTTTCTGTCTATTGTATAGTGCCTTTCAGCTATGTCTTTCTAAAATTAAAAATCTAATGCCACAAGCTAGCTTCATTAGAGGATCCATTTTGATGTGTCTGATTCTTTGCGTGCACTTGAAGCAATGTACTTTACAGAAACACTGTTGGCCTAGCTTACCAAGTAGACACCACCTGAAATATGTTAATGATTAGGTCGCTCACATCTTGATAGCTAAGTTCAGGTTCAACAGTAATGCAAACAAGTATTCCCTACTTTGTTCTTTCAAGTGCGATACTGTGCTGTACACCATTGCTAATGTCTGTTTTAAAAACTGTAAAAATAAACAGGTTTACTACAGAGAAGAAAGAAAAGGGGGCAAAATCCTATTAAAATACTCCACAGGAGACTTTTAAACCTTTCCAGGCTGCCTGTATATGTATGTGTGTGTGTGTGTGCGTGTGTGTGTGTGTGTGTGTATATATATATATATATATATATATATATATATATATATATATATATATATATATATATATATATATATATATGATCACAGGAAGCATGGGACAGTCGTAATACTTTTTGCCTTCTGCTTTATTACTCCAAGGCCATTTAAGATGATCCGGCTTTTTCTTTGATGTAAACAATTTATGTCTGTCTATTACCAAATGACAGACAGTCTGCAGTACTGCCACAAAGCTAAATAGCTTCATATCCAGGACTGTTTGTCCAAAAAAAAAAATCCACAAAGAATAGTAGGCTTAAATCAAATGAAACATTTTCTGAAGAGAAATAATTATGTGCAACCTGTTGTTGTAAATGTGACTTAAATGTGTATTGAAACAGACACATCACATCTTGCGCTCCGTGTCTGTCCAACCATTTTACGCAGCATACCAGCACTGGGCTGCACCAGATTATGGAGGATTCAGAGAATGGCTTAGCAGCTCTGGGTAGAAAGCAAGTACTCATGTCAGCTCTTGGTGGAATACAAACAGGCACACATAAAGTGGCACAATTTAGAGGTGCCAGGCAACATGAGCAGAATGGATGTGGACCGTGGGAGCAAACTGAAAAACCTGCAGTAAATACAGAGCATTACAAAAAAAACAAAGAAACACCTGGCCTAAAATAGACTGGGGATACTGCCACTGTGAAGCACAATTTATCATAAAATATTTTGTCACAATGAACACAGCAGCAAAACAGGAGACATGGAGTAAGTACATCATGCTGAAGCTCTATTCTTCATAGTAAATATGGTATATTGCTCCGGCCTCTCACCTTTGCACAAGCTTACTGTATTTTCAGAATACAGTTTATGTTGAAAGACTGTTTATGTCCTCTTATAATGGGGAAAATAATGAGTATTTAGCTGTTTTGTTTTTTGAGAGGATCTGAATCTGTTAATGTATTAGAGCTCATAGTTGGTTGATGTTTGAAGAGTATGGAGAGTACTTTGGGTTTTGGTATTTTCTTGCAATAACAGCATATTGCCACAGGTGTTGTAAGTGTTAGATTACTTATTATTTTAATCAGGCATGTTGTTTGATTATAAGGGTAATTATAATAGATCCATTTTTTTCATGAATAAGGCATACAGGGTTAGATTGAGTTACTCAAGGTCACAGTGGCCTCTGGAGCACAAAATGTCCTTTTAAAAAGTGTGCTGAAGAAGTCAGCACAGCAGTACTACTGTTGTAGTACAAGAGTTCTAGGGAGTTTCAGTGGATTTGTGTTTAAAATACTGGTGCCCTTTGGTAAAATGTCTCATCTGTACTAGAGACTACTTTCAATGATCTATATATGCAATTTGTGTTTGTGTATCTCTCTAGATAGATAGATAGATAGATAGATAGATAGATAGATAGATAGATAGATAGATAGATAGATAGATAGATAGATAGATAGATAGATATAATACATACTGTACTAATCAGATCTGCAGGGAACCAAAGACAACTCCAGCAGCAGGCGGTGACTGCATGGACAAGGTGCCACTCTGTTACAGTACCCATTCAGACACTCATTTGATGGGGCCCAATTTACAGTCTTCAGCTAGTGTAATCTGCACATTTTATGATGTGAAAGGAAAACTAATGTAATCTGAAGAAACCCCACACAGACATATGGTCTACATGTGAATTCCACAAAGACAGTAATCAGCATTGGGCTTGAACTTGGCGTGTTGGATCTGTGAAGCAGCAGCACTGTTGTGCCACCATCCTTGAATGTGTATTATGTATATAAACTGGGTAACACTACTGATTCACAGCTCCAGGATCATGGGTCTGAATCTGAACCAGTCACTATCTGGTATTGTGGTTTAACTTTTCTCCTCATATCTATATAAGCTTTTCTCACAGTATTCTTGTTAATTCCCACACCCCAAAAATCTTAAATGTTACGTGAATTGGTAACTCCAAGTTATTCACCTGTAAGTAAGTGTGACTTGATTTGAACTGGCGCCCTACTTAGGATTGGTTATTTTATTGTACCCCACAAACTTAAATTAATGTCAAACGTATAATCTGTTTATTTCTCCATTTTATGAACATGCTTATACAAGTAGGAAAGACTACAAGAAATATGACATACAATTAAAAATCATACCACACCTTACCATTTTTCATTGTAATTCAAGTTTAATGTAAAACTGAATCCCATCAAGTTTGATGTTTAATATATTACTATAGGTCTGATAATGGAGAAATTGAAATAAAACTATTCATTATTGTACAGGTCAAACTAGAAGTGCAAAAAAGTGATGCAGTTTTTTTTTTTAAACTTAATTTGGTAAAATGAAACCTATATAGAGTGACATTGTGCTACCCCACAGCTTCAGGCTATTGGGTTTGAATCTCAGGTTGCTCGTGGTGGAAATTGTGTTTTTCTCTCTCATCCCAGGCACACATAGACAGGGGACTATAAATTAGTCCCGTTTGGTTAAGTATGTCCAGCAGTGGATAGGCATGCCGACAAAAGTCTGTTTCTAACTGATGCTGCAGGAATTGACTAGTGGTTATGTGTATCCTTAATACTAGACTAAGCAAAGTTGATCAATAGGTGGATAAAAATGTATTTTATCAATTTCAGAATTGTAACACGTTTAAAAAAACAAACTTGCAAGTATCTTTCATTTGTAAGTCTTACATGTACTGTATATCAGCAAAGCTCAATTTGATGTGGCTGTGATGATGCAGTAAAGTGTTCTGACCACCAGTAGGATTTATGTTTTTACATCTTTTTAAATTTTTCTTTTAACCTCTGTATTTTTCATTTGTCAATTCATGCTTCCTTTTTGTCATTTCATTTTGCCTTTTGTATACAATTTGATATTTTTAAATTTATTTTTTGTTTTATCTGTGAAATGTTGTCTTGATTTGGGTGCAGCAGAAAGTGACTAAAGGAATAGAATGTTTTGCCTCCTGTTGGAGGACGAGACTGCAGTCTGAAGCATTCATCGCAGTGGAGATGGTGTGCAGCAACCTGTGGACCCTCTGCAGAGGCGATTCCAAAGCTGGAGGCTAAGCATCTTTAGCTGGAAGAAGGAGGAGTGAAGTGCTGACAAAACAAAATGCAATCCCAACCTGTAATTTTCTCAGTTGCAGCATATACAGTAGAACATACAGAAATTCTGTAGACCTTTGCTTAGTTTGAATTAAAAGTCTTGACTTTTGTTTGTGTTCAATGATTGTGCTTTTTCAAATTTGGTCCTCACATTAATGCTTGCCATTTGGTCTCAGTGTGGATCCTCTTTAATTTTCTGCTTTTGAAGACTTATTAATAGGAAATGTATTAATATACTATAGTGGTAGTTATGAATAGAGAAAGTAATAATATAACTGAAGTAAGCTGAAAGTTGTAAATTAAACTAAGTCATACTCAACAAACCATCACAGAGATATCTTTGTAAAATGAGCACAAACAAAGACTTGAAAAGGATTGGGAGTCTAATGTAGACTCCTTGTTTATTGCCATAAAGCAAGCAAGCAAGGATTAAAAAATAATTAATTGGGCATCCGTGCCATCCTCCAGTTGCGGTTCACCCAATGTTGGATTTTTTAGTGTATTCAAATTGTCTGGAATGTGGATGGGCCAGAGACAAAGGCAGATAAGAAGCCTACTCGTTATTTATCTTGGGGGTCAATATTGTTCTTTGCTTGTGACATGTAACATACAGTGTAACATCAAAACCTTTTCCACGCATTCTTTTCAGCTTAGTTTATTTTTTTGTATAGCACTCTTTGTTAAGCATATACTCTGAGTACTTTAACCTGTTTACAGATGAAATTCAAATGACACATTTTACAAAATAATGTATCAACATGTAAAGGCAGTCTTGGTTAAACACATATTAAAACAAAACAATTTTAAACAGGCTAACATACAAGAATCCTAAAAGTATAAATTAATTCATATTTTTGTTGAGATATGGCCAGATGGTAACGGAGGAGAGAAAAACAAAAACTCCATCAAGCATCATCCCTTGCAACAATAAACCTCTAAGGGTCCATAGTTGGTTACAATATCAAGTCACAGACAATGCCAAGCCGTTTGTTTTGTTGGCCAGTGTCTCCAGAACTCCAGCAATGACCTGCCACTAAGCATTTTACAGTTTTATAGAAGTTTGAATTGGGCAGTCAAATAAGACTAGAAAATATACAAATAGGTTGAAGACTCACCCCCCACCATATTTTTTGTCATGACATACTTTTATTCAGGCACTTTTATATCCCACAGTCTAAATGTTCTCTTTTTGTTGTAGTTTTTTATCTTTGTGTCTCTATAAGACTGAGTATAGAAAACATGTGGCACCAACTTTTTATTTCTGCTTGTTTAAATTATTAGCAATATGTTTAGTTTTTGCCTGTTCTAAACCTTTTAATGCCATTCATACATGATGCTGTTATAATAAAGAGCAGTGAGGCCATGAGAAGCAATAGATTTCCCACAGGATTTGCAATTTAAAATGTGGAATTTGGACTTCATATTTGGGCATTCCCTGGGTAATATGCAATATCTGATGGGAAAAGGATCAGAAAGTCTTTTAGGTCAGCTGTTTAGTTCTTAGACATTCTGGTGCTTCTCATTTTCAGGCTGAATATATGTTAGGTAAATAATACAGTTTTGTCCAGTTTTGCATCCAAACAGTACAATACACATTTTCTCTGTGAACCTGTTTACAGAAAACATTGAAGGTAATTTATTCAATTAGAAAACCAGTGGTGTCATAAAGTAATGTAAATTGCAGCACAGTCATATGAATGCACCATATAAATTGAAGACTAATCAACAACTTAATTGAAGATGCAATTGTGAAATTAAACGGCACCATACATTTTTAATGGATTAATGTGATGGTGTTATATTGTTGTGCCTCACTTCAGTCATAGTACCACCTGGATTTTCTTATTGGATTAGTTGGACACGTTCCTTTAGTGTCATTCATCCATACATCAATAAAACCATTTTTAGGTTGGCATGAAACTGGATCTAAGTAATCTGTCTTACTATTGTTCTTATTTTTCTTATTTTAATTTTTATTAACTTCTTTAATGGCACATTTCTTATTAGAAATGCATAATCTATGTGATTTGTAAAACATACATACCCATAAATAGCACAGTAACTTAAAACTGCAATATTAGTAAGTGGAAAAAAGCAAATGAAATATTAAAATGTACAATTAAAACATACAACAGCTATTCATATATTACTCTTGGTCTAGATATCCCTGATTTAATAAATATAATCTTTCATTAAGCATCAAAATGTAAATCCTACCTGTATATGAAACTGGTAACAAAAAAGTGAGCCCTTAGTGACCCTATTAGCACTTCTTGCATTTTTCTTTCTAACTTTCACCATCTCATTCTCCTAGATAGTAAGATGTTTATTTAGTAAAACTTACACAACAAAATGTTTCGGTGTAATTTATTTTTTACTCAATAACTGAAATAGGCTCATTACATAGGTCAGGATAAACAAGTCTGAGAAAAACGCTGGACTACAGTGGTTGTAAATACAGGCTAGTTAATCAATATGATGACTTAATATAACATGAAACTCTCAAGCTGGCAGTATGGAGTGTAACTCTGGAACTAGCCCTGGTTAAGGCACAAATCTATTGCTGGACCTGCTCTATCAGCCTAAAGAAGACTCAGGAAATATTAAAGTACACAGAATCATAACAGGGCCTGTTAGTATAGGTACTCCATGTACAAAAGGGGGGCACAGGGCAGAAAGACCCTAGAGGGAGTGGCGGGCACCTAGTAGCTGGAGAAATATATTATCTTGACACAACAAAAGTTAGGTTGCCACCTGGGAGTACTCATTTGCTTTGAAATGCTAAATGGCTAGAAACAGACAGGAATAGGTGCTTAAGAATCAGAAAAAGGATGGGACAAGAATCATAATTAAATAATGTACTGCAATCAAAATCCTAAATATCAAAGTCCAATATGTAATTCTAATTCACAGTTGAAAAAAGAATTACATTAGTCTGTAACCAGTAATGCAACACCACACAAGAATGCTGCTAAAACTTTTGAGAGTAATACAGTATGTGCAGTCTTGGATGTAGACTGCAGGTTGAGCTGGCTTGTAAAGCATTAACCCCAAAATAGTAATATAGGCATGTGGAATGTCATTTATGCTTTTTATTTTATTTTTTTTGGAAGTCTAGTAAAAAGGAGTCATTTTGAACACTCATGTGAATTTCCCCTTGGGGATTAATAAAGTATCTATCTATCTATCTATCTATCTATCTATCTATCTATCTATCTATCTATCTATCTATCTATCTATCTATCTATCTATCTGTCTGTCTGTCTGTCTGTCTGTCTGTCTGTCTGTCTGTCTGTCTGTCTGTCTGTCTGTCTGTCTGTCTCACTCAAACTCCTTTAGGGGATGAACCCCTAGAGTCATCCTGGCAATTTTTGCTGAAGACACCAATTGGTTTACTCTTTATCATGGATGTTATTTACTGTAAAATATATGGTCCAAAAATGGCCTAAAATAAGGTTTTTCGAGTACAGAAGGCCACAAATCTTGATGTCTTGCATATCTACACATCAAGAGCTATTGAATGGTGTATCATATATACTGTAGGGCTTTTCTAGTACCAGTGAGTCAGGAGGCACCAAGATTTAAAAAAAAACAAAAAATACCTGAAGCGATATAGATAGATAGATAGATAGATAGATAGATAGATAGATAGATAGATAGATAGATAGATAGATAGATACTTTATTATTCCCAATGGGAAATTCACATATATAGTATATATATACCTTTTCCAAAATTTATTTCATTAACTTTTTAATAATGTGTTAATAATAGATCATTGGATATCAGTGTGTAGGCATCAATAACTGATTACAGTTACAGTAGTGCACCTACCGAGATTAAGATATCTGTAATATTTTGGCACCATCATACCACTGCAAGTATTATTTGAACCAAACTCTTAAGATCTTCTTTTTTTTTAAACTTTAAAAAGTTTAAAATGTTTTATATAGGTTATTTAAATTCCTTTTTAATAATTCTACTTACAGTACACCTTGCTTCCATCACAGAGATCTGTTAAATAACTATTTTGTGGTATATTTTTTAACTTTTGTTCTGGAATTTTTAAAACTTTACTCCACCCTTCTTCATTCGACAAAACATAGACATATTTTTATTTTTGTATATGTATATTTTTTACATACTGTATGTAGAGGTGTGTCAGTAGGCTCAGCCATCCCAATGTCTCTAGTTGGGGGTAGTGTATATAGCAGAATATATATATATATATATATATATATATATATATATATATATATATATATATATATATATATATATATATATATATATATTCCCCACCCATTTAAACAGTTTAAATGTATCTTTATTTAGAAACAGTGCATTTTTTTGTTTAATCAAGCACTGCAAAATTTTGCTGAAATATTGCAAATTCCTTGCAAATCAGCCTACAGTATGCTTTAAAATATGCGGAATTGTAAGGTACTGTTTTTCAAGTTAAACAAATGGGATTTTAATTTTTTTAACAAACAGTGGAAATTTACTTTTTAACAAACTTCACTGAAAATGGCAGGCTATAAATAACAAATGAATAAAGGGCTATAAATGGTAACTCCTTTTAAAAGTTAACCATTGCAAAAGTGCAAGCAAATATTTTAAATAAGATGTGTGATAGTTTCCATCGCAAGACAACCAGCACATTTACTTTTCTTGGTGCGGATCTCTGGAGTGGCAGTGTTACCAGCTGTACTGAACATGCGTTCAGGGAGAGAGGCAGAAATGCACATTTATATTTTTATCTATTTTTGATAGCTTGAAAAGTAGAGTTTTGCTGTTTGTTCCAGGAAAAAAAGCGGCCCTCTTTTGTATCCATTACATTCTTTCACAAATGCTTCGGTATTGGAAATGTATTTTTATTATTCTAGGCTAGTGCTGTCTCTAAAGACTCCAGCACTAAATGACTTTGAAACAAGTTACTGTATTTATCTCACCAATTTAAACAGACTAACTTCCTTAACAACCATTTCTAAATTTAAAGGAGGCTCCACTAAAATTGTTCCTGCCATTACCTATTATGCGAGTGCTCTTTCACTTTAGATGACAGCAAGTAGTGTTGCATAGGATTACTCGAAACAAGCTCTAGTGCTATTCTTTTAAGGACTCTGTTGTTCATCAAGTGAACATTTTGGTTACAGTATATTAATTGTTCTTAATGTGTATGTTAGTTTACAGTTTCTTTGCACATTTACTTCTTTCACTTAGTTCTTAGACCAGTTGAAGTAAAATATTTATATATATCGGCCTGCCTGTCTAGGGTACCATACAACAAAGCTAGATGTTCCAGTTAACATGACTATTCATTTGTGCCTTCAAATTTTCAGTCTGTTCTCTTTGAAAATGTCCAAGACTGCAGTCCTATCTTTACCAATGAGAACAATAGCAGTTTCTTGTCTGATTTCTTAGTAATTCTACTTAATGTACAGAATATCATCCTTTGACTAGAGTGTGTTCCCACATTGTATTCTTGCAGCAAATGTTGGTGAGCCTTTTCAGTTTTCAAGCACTTTATTCTCCCATACAGCAAACCATCATACAAGTCACAATAAAAAGGAGTCATTACTGTAATATTTGTGTAAAACATAAAACTTATTAAAAAGTTTAAAGCATTTAATATAAGTAGTTTAATACTTGAATATTGTTGGGTTCATGTTCTTTATTTGTTTACATTTCATTAATGTTCAAGTCAATTGATGGATTGTTGTATGGCATGCTTTTTTAAACATCCATCCATTCATCCATTTTTATCTATTTAGGGTTGACTAGGCTATAGTTTTTCTTGGCATTATCAGGTGAAATATACAAGTCAAGAGTGGAGTGGTCCATTTCAGGACACCTTTATCTGCTTATTAATTTTAATGCCAGAGTTTGTAATTAGCATAACATTCAGCACTAATTATAAATAGCTGCATTGCTGCCTTTTATATTGTAAACAATTTTTGCAATCAAAATTGAAGTCCTTTCATATTTAACTTAAATTTTACCGTTTTTGTTCTTGATCAGTTTGCTAAAATAGCTACATTGTGTGTGTGTTTGTGTGTGTGTGCGTGTGAGTGTGTGTGTGTGTATGTTGTGTGTTTTTTCTAAGCAGATCATTTAGATAACTACTGGATGCAAAGAAGAATGTATCCTGCAGAGGAGACTCTAATTAATTCTCTTGAATATTATTTGATGCACTCTGTCTGCTTTAAAAATGTCACTTATTTAAAAAAAATAAAAAATGTATATATAGTGTAGTGTTGCAGTATTTGGAATTAACTGAGCTGAAAAATACAGAAAAAAAGTTATTGGTAGTAATTTTCTTTTGCTTATAGTTGTAATTTTGTTCTGAATAAGTGTTTAAAAAAAATGTACAAAAGTACAAATGACACATTAAAGTCTCACCTGTTCACAGTCAGGTAAAAAGGAATTGGCCAACAGCCTAGAGGTTAAAAGTCCAGTGTTTTGGCCTCTACACCATCTTTACCTACCACATTTTTTAAAGCATCTATAAAATGTTGTTTTAGCGCAAAAAAAGTATATACACTGTACTTTGGGTTTGGGGGGGAAACATACCACTTGTTAGACTGAAATTGCAACCTTCATTAACGAAACAGTAATAAACAAATGTGAATAGTAGGGAAACAAATCAATAAGACAAAGACAGCAAAATATTTACAACTGTAATCTTGTAGTCCTTCAGAGTTTGTGTGACGACTGCTACCTAACATCTTACAGAACCAATGAGCCTCAGAACCTAGGCTTTTAGGATGTTTTCCCATTCCTGCAGATGGGTCGGATAAAAATGTTGCTCATGGGCAGGTAGATACTTACATCTATAAATATTAGGGAGATTGAGGAGGCAGGCCAAGACATCTCCTACACACCAACCTCTGGATAGTTGTGACCACAGCAGTTGCTTATTGCCTGGCATTGTCTGGCTATTGGGTCAGGTCATGTTGGAAGTCCCGTACTGTCCTGTCATCAAGAGATCCCTGACACAATCTCTCAAATGGACCAGTCTGAAATGCTGGCTTTGCTGTGGTGTTGGCACTTTGGGGTGACCATGTCGTGGACTGTCATTAGTCCTGCTAGTCTTCTGAAACTTTAACCACAGTGGAATGGTTTAATCCTTAATCTCTGCCAACACTGGCAAATGCAAATGCCAGTAGCCCTGTCCCTTCCTTCTGGTGTCATTCAAATCATTATGCAATGAACAGAAAAGTGATTAAGGTAACTGGTGTCCTACTGCAAGCAAAGTTTTTGATTTAAGGTATTTTTAAAAGTGCCCTGATCGTGTGTTGTTCCATCTGGACCTCATTGAATAAAAGTGCTTTTAACAAACTCCCCCTACCCCGCCCCAGGTATCCACCTTAAGAAAAATAAGTGTCAATATGTCTGATTGCTACGTTACTCTCATTCCAACAGATTGCACGTCACAAAACATTTGCAGTAATAAAATGCATTACATTTTCTATTCCAACAGATGGTGCAATGCAATCATTTATAGTATTACATGTTATATATTACAACAATTTGTTTATGATGTGTCATTTTTTTGTAATGACAAATGCAATGCACTTAATTAATACATGTTTTATAGAATACGTTCAAAAAGGTGGTGTGCTAAAAATGTTAACACCAAGGTGTACATTGATTACTTAGGTTTAAACCCATCTTAGATGGGGTAGCACAGCTACTATGTTTAATTAAACAGTATGAATTATTTGCACACACCGTACAGCATATACAAATTTATATTTTGTAGCAAAGCATGGCTCTACGTGAATTGGTGGAGTTTTGTACATATAATTTCTCTTTTTATTATGAATTAAAATTTGAATTTGTGGTTTGTTTGTTTTTTCTCCTTTGATACATTTTTTGCATCATTGATGAAATACTTTTTTGTATTCCTAGCATTATGAAATATTTAGCCTCAGTATTGTTTTTCTATTGATTTTGTTGGCTGATGACATTGTGATCTGTAGCGATAGTAGGGAGCAGGTTGAGGAAACCGTGGAGAGGTGGAGATGTGCTCTAGAAAGGAGAGGAATGAAGGTCAGTAGGAACAAGACAGAATACATGTGTGTAAATGAGAGGGAGGTCAGTGGAATGGTGAGGATGCAGGGAGTAGAGTTGGCGAAAGGTGGATGAGTTTAAATACTTGGGATCAACAGTACAGAGTAATGGGGATTGTGGAAGAGAGGTGAAAAAGAGAGTGCAGGCAGGGTGGAATGGTTGGAGAAGAGTGTCAGGAGTGATTTGTGACAGACGGGTATCAGCAAAAGTGAAAGGGAAGGTCTACAGGACGGTAGTGAGACCAGCTACATTATATGGGTTGGAGATGGTGGCAGAGTTAAAGATGCTAAGATTTGCATTGTGATGAGAATGGACAGGATTAGGAACGAGTATTTAAGAAGGTCAGCTTAGGTTGGACAGTTTGGAGACAAAGTCAGAGAGGCGAAATTGTGTTGGTTTGAACATGTGCAGAGGAGAGATGCTGGGTATATTAGGGAAAGGATGTTAAAGATAGAGCTGCCAGGCAAGAGGTAGAAAAGAAGGCCTAAGAGAAGGTTTGTGGATGTGGTGAGAGAGGACATGCAGGTGATGGGTGTGACAGAGCAAGATTGTTTTTTGTATTGATTTAAAAGCATTTGTATTTTGTCTGAGGGTGGTACGGTGGCGCAGTAAGGAGTAAGGATTCGCTTCCCGGGTCCTCCCTGCGTGGAGTTTGCATGTTCTTCCCGTGTCTGTGTGGGTTTCCTCCGGGTGCTCCGGTTTCCTCCCACTGTCCAAAGACATGCAGGTCAAGTGCATTGGCGATCCTAAATTGTCCCTAGTGTGTGCTTGGTGTGTCTGTGTGTGTGCCCTGCGGTGGGCTGGCGCCCTGCCCGGGGTTTGTTCCTGCCTTGCGCCCTGTGTTGTCTGGGATTGGCTCCAAGAGACCCCCGTGACCCTGTGTTAGGATATAGCGGGTTGGTAAATGACTGACTGACTGTATTTTGTCTTCCCGGTATTTGACTTTTGTCAGTCCTTAGACCTTGTTACAGTTAACATCCAACTCCTGACAGATCCAACATTTGTATTGGCTTGTTATCCTAAAAAGAACTGCTTGCTGCACCAAGGTAAGATTGTGACCACTTGGTTATGGCAGGCTCACTATTTTCTAGGATACCTCTGCAGCTGGAGCTGTAGTGGTTTATCTGAATAATGTTTTGCTAGCTCAGACTGCTATTTTTTCCCACCTTGCCTTCACTACCATTCAAGTTTCCTGCCTCTCCATGTTGCTACCACTACAATACCTAAACTACTTAAAGTTGATGTATTATGCAGACGTAAACCTTGTTTCAGAGAAAGTGAGGTATCATCATCATGCCTCATTAATTTTGATTTTTCTACAGCTTGTTTCATTGATGTTGCGATTTAAAAATCTTACTTTTTCCTGGGCTGGATACATTTTTTTTCAGACTTTTCAGAGGCTGTATAATGCCAATGTGTGTGGCTATTTCAGTCTGAAGGCATTTCATTATACAGTATATAATATCACTAGCCAACCCGCGGTGTAGCATACGCCGCATAATTATTTATTGGTGGATGAACACTTCCTGAAAGACACAGTTGCCCAAATGGGGTGGGTTTGAGGATATGACTGTGAGTGAATGAAAAGATGGAACTCTGGAGAGAGCAACATATAATATTGTCCGTGACTGAAAACTGGGTTTGGCAGATACAGGCATATCTTTTTGAAAGTTTGGCCCTCTGCCTTATTAATTGTCATTGCAAAGGCCAATATAACAGGAAATTGTCTGTGTGTAAAAGTAAAAGGCAAATTTGAATCTGATGGGGTCAGGGAAATCCAGGGAATAAGGACAGTTTGTGAGGTAGCAGCTGCGATAGTTTTACACTCTAGAACATTGCGGTGAATGCTGGTAACAGTCAGGCGGGCGGGCAGGCAGGTGGGCAAGCCAACAAAAACACTATACCCTTAGTATGGTATGAATCAGGTTTTTGTAGACAAAGGTTTTCCCTGTTCCTGCAGGACCATCTAAGAAGAAGCATGTTTGTCACGGATGTGAATTGCTGTATGCAGCGTGTAAAACAGTTTGGGAGGGTGGACACAGTCGTGCGTATCCCATGACACGGTAGGAGGGGTTAGAGTTGGCGGGCGGGGCTCTGTCGTGCGTATCCCATGATCTTAGAGTTGGTGGGCGGTGCTCTGTGAGTTGGTGGGCGTGGCTCTGTCGTGCGTATCCCATGGTCTCTGTCTTGCGTGCCATGGTTGGCTGCTTAGTGAATTGTTGGTGGGCGGGGGTCTGTGAGTTGGCAGGCGTGGCTCTGTCATGCGTATCCCATGGTCTCTGTCTTGCATGCCATGGTCGTTATATATATATATATACAGTTGATATGTTAGAAGTTCTCCGTGTCACCATTTTGTTTTCCTTGGTCGTCGTCATTTTTTGGCTCCATCGTCATGATGTAAGGCTAATGGCTGGGGGAATGATCCTGAAAGTTGAGTATTATGATGTTATCACTGTGACAGTTTATAAGCTGGTGCAACATGATTACCAGTTTCCAAGATTGTGATTTCCTTTACATAACTTCCCAGTGTGATTCTGTGTCTTTTCTTTAGTGTAATGAACCACTGTCATTGACTTAATCACTGACTTTTGGTTGTGTTTTGTCTTTTATAAAGGAATTGTTTTGACCCCATGGTTTTAAGGGTATTGCCTGCTTTTTGATTTTGAAATACCGTCTACCAGTTCAACATTTTGTTCTTCATTCTGATCCACTTCAGTTGCTCTCAGTACTTACTTTATCTGCTTTTTGGCTGCTTCAATGTGCATAACACGTGTTTCAGTGTCCAGAATCTGTGCAGACTAGTATGGGGCCACAGACATTAAAACGTCTTTGTAAAGAATGTCATCCCTATGTTCTTTTCTTGTTTTAGCTATCTACATATCACAGAGTTGCTTGTGCAAAAATCCATCCATCCATCCATTTTCCAACCTGCTGAATCCGAACACAGGGTCACGGGGGTCTGCTGGAGCCAATCCCAGCCAACACAGGGCACAAGGCAGGGAACCAATCCTGGGCAGGGTGCCAACCCACCGCAGGACACACACAAACACACCCACACACCAAGCACACACTAGGGCCAATTTAGAATCGCCAATCCACCTAACCTGCATGTCTTTGGACTGTGGGAGGAAACCGGAGTGCCCGGAGGAAACCCACGCAGACACGGGGAGAACATGCAAACTCCACGCAGGGAGGACCCGGGAAGCGAACCCAGGTCCCCAGATCTCCCAACTGCGAGGCAGCAGCGCTACCCACTGCACCACCGTGCCGCCCTGTGCAAAAATCTTATACTGTAAATCTGAGCCCATATTATAATAAACTAATTTCATTCTCCTATAGTGCTCTATGAGTCCTCTCATTATTCTGCCAGGATTGTTTGCTGGATATTTGTCAGCTCTGAGGTATTCCGATTTCTTGTGAATTACACTCAGTGGTCTGTTTGTTTTTTTTTCTGAGCTGTGCCTTTCATTTATCCAGCACAATTTCCTCTCCATTAACATAGATATTCTAGGCTTCACTGCATTGTAATTTGTCAGTCATTGGATTTGTGTTCTTTGTTATACATATGTGTTTTGAAGTACTCCTGATTGCATTTTAAAGTGCTTTGTAACTGGTGAAAGGTGCTATCAGAACTACAGATTGACTGATTGTTTGATTGTTGGACATTTGGCAGTGGTTGCTTAAATAATGATACTTTTATTTCCAATTGCATACAGATTTGCTGATAATTGTTTCATTGATTCTCTTGCTATAAGGTATTTTAGATGAGCATTATGCATATTCAGCACTTCAGAGTGTCCTATGTCTGCTGCTTTGTGCTGCCAGAAGTTACACCAGCTACTGTACTACTCTGCCCTTATAATTCATTTGGCTTATTTACAAACAAATCTTCCCATTGAGCCCACTTGGAAATGTAAGGAGTAGACTGTTGGTTGTACAGTGATAAAAACTTTTATTTTTCTAATACTATGTGTTAAGTATTATGAGTTAAAAGGAAAAATGTACTTTCTTGACATGTTATAGCATAACTCGTTACTGTAAATAATTTCTCTTGCCTTGATATAATGTTTATCGAAACCATTCATGGAAGATTGCACAGCCCATCATGGGAATGCAACTGTGTAGTAAAGCCACTTTTGTAATTTATACCCATTTTCTCAGAAATATCATGATCAGATAGTAAGCCAGTAGAGATGTTAAGGTGGATTGTTGATGTCATTTTCTAGCTTCTCAAAAGGGACCATTCTGTTTGTAAAAGACAATATTTCAAAAAGTTTGTCCACCCTTAGATTAAGTACATCTTTAGTATTGCTTGTGAACTGATTTGTGTCTTGCACCTGCCCTATATCAATTCTACCAAAGGTAAAATTTGGTAAGCACAAATATGTTTTTGAGCTTTGTTGGCAGTCTGTGTTTCTAATAAAAGCAAAGAAACCATTTCTTATTGAATTCTGATTTTTTTTAATTGTCTGTGTTATGTGATCAATGGCACACTTACTTTTTAAACAAGTGTCATACTCAGTTTGCCTGCTATGTTGATAGTCAAATACTAGAGAAATCCAGACTGCGAAGAAAGGAGAGCACTGTGTAAACATTAACACAGGATGTTACATAACACTTTACACCCCATAATAACCTCAAGGATTCTACTACGGCATTTGGTAAATACCTGAATATTCATAATGGTAATCTAGTGCTTAACATGTTTAACCCAAATGTAAGGTATGATTAGAAAAAATATAATCATTACATAAATGTGTTGCAAGTTAAGGCGCTAAATTGCGCCCGACCTGATACAGATTCACACGGGAGGCACGGGTAAAAATAAAACAAATATTTATTTTCTTCGTCTGTGGGCTACACGTTCCTCGTACCCACAGACTCAACACAGTCCCAAGTATAAGCACACCACAAAACCCACTTTCTCTTCCTCCACCACTCCTCAGCAACCTCGTCCTCTTCCTCTCGAGTCTGGCCGCTGAATGGTGGTCATTGGCTCCTTTTTATTGGGTACCCGGAAGTGCTCCAGGTGCTTGATTGCTGACTTCCGGTTGCACTTCTGGGTAAGGGGAAACCAGTGCCCAAAAGGGGCCCGTAGCTCCTGCTGCAGCACCCCCTGGTGGCGCCTGCGGAACCCCACAGAGCTGCACAGAACTCCAACCCCCATGAAGCCCTGAGGGAGTCCGAGGCACCGCTGCAACCCAGGGAGGCTGCCATCTAGCGTTCATTGGGAGATACTGGGTTTCCCACCCTTGTCCCCCGGTATATGTGGTGAAGGGCCCCGGCCATCCATCACAGTGTATATATTAAAGTGAAACACTTTTTATATCATGCAATGGTAAAAATAATAAAAAGATGGTGAAATACCTACAAAAGCATTTACTAAAAACATATACGTAAATTTATGAGTAATAAGTTTATAATAGTTTTCATGAAATTAAACTGTGCACTGTGCATTGTTAATATGTGAAATGTGTACTATATTTTTATTAAAATGAACCCACATCTCTAAAGTGACTTTAAGCTGATTGTCAATTTACTTGTAATGTATTGATACTGCTTGTTATTATTCTGTTATTATTTCACATAAAGGTTTTCCTAATATAGACCCTATTCTCACACATAACACTAATAGTTATATTTTTCTGTTTTTAAGGACATTTAATGTACTCTTCAAATCAGAATTTCAAGTATACAATGATTGTTGTTGTAATATAAGGGAGTGATCTTCTAGTGATGCTATAAAGCCACAGTGATTTCAACAAGGCCAAACTTTTCAAAAAATTATACCTTTATTAAAAATAATGCACAGATACAGAAACTAATAGTCTCTCTGAGCCAATTGGAATTGATATCCTTCCTCAAATGGGTGACTTATCCACTAGTACAGTTCCACAAAGTACCAAGGTCTCTCTTAGCCTTGAACTTCTTCCGCCATCCAGTAAGCTTTTGCTGCTAGTCTCCAACCGTAGTCTAACCTTGATGTGGCCATTCCCATTCTGTAAACACCATTGAGTTTATAAAGTCTTGAGTCCACCAAACTACAGTGCCCCTCAACATGCCATGAGATGACTATAATTCCTAGTTTTTTGAAAGGTCCAGGCCTGTTAGATAGCTCCTGCTAGAGGAGAAGCATGTGCTGCTGTTTAATGAGCTAAATGGCAATGAATGGCCTTCTGCTAGTTTCCCCTATCCCCAGTTTTAAAGAAGAAGGATCATAGAGCCACTCCAGTATCAGGATTATGTGCTGCTCAGTTAGCCAGGAGAAATTTTAATTTTTGTGTAGCAATCTTTGATCGTATTCTTCCTCTTGACGGACAACCTGGCCATTATTAGGTTACCTCCTAAAATCCTGGAGAATCATTATACAGCTTATGTAAAGTCATACTTCTCATTTTCTTGGGGCATCTTTTATAAGTTGTTGGCTCACAAAGCTCAAAAAGCCAGTAGCTGTTAATTTGATAGTCACATCTAAACTCCTGTGCAGGTTAGAGGAAGAGGGGGAACCATTAAACCCCTGGCCCCAAATGTCAAAAACAGTAGTTCTTAATAGTTTAAAAAACAAAAAATCAAAAACTAGAACTTAAAGTAAAAGCAAAATGAAATTGATGAAGAGTTGAAGAAATATAGGCAAGAGTTAATACCTCAATGTTAGCTTCAGCCTGTTAGTACCTTAAATAGGAATGAGGGCAACCCCATTAGGGGGCCCCACCTCCTTAGGCTAAATATGGAGAAAGCACCACACACAAGAAAAAGAGAGAGAGAGAGTGTGTGTGTGTGTAATATGCACTATTAACAGATGACAATAATATAACATCAATAAGCAGAATATTCATTAAGATAGTAATTTAAATCAGGGATTCTCAACACTTTCTCTTGGCATCACACCCCCAAAAATGTAAATATTCTGAATACCACTACTTTATTTCAGTTTTAGATTAAGTAATAAACAATTATTACATATAATTAAAGTAGTCCTTTCTCCATCCACCCAAAATATTGTATTAGGTGGTTTTAACAAGTATAATTTTTGTGTACATTAGTGTGCCTTTTAGGTCTTATCTACAAGAATTTTTAACAGATCATATTTTAATTTGTCAACAATAGTGTGGTTTGATATGTAAAAAAAAGCCTTATGTTTTCATATTTCTAATTCACAAAAAATGTATAGCTCAGAACTTCAGTTTCACGTGTAATGGAGAGGGAGATTTTCCCCGAGGGTAACAGGTGAGGGTATTTTATTAGGCTTTGGGGTATTTCAGCATGGGGTTTATAAGGAATGATATGATCATCATGGGGTACCTGACTTATCTTACCTTGTGCCCATGCTGAATTTACAGTTTCAGTACACTAAATGAAAAATAAACACTGCTTAAAAACATCCATCCATCCATTTTCCAACCCGCTGAATCCGAACACAGGGTCACGGGGGTCTGCTGGAGCCAATCCCAGCCAACACAGGGCACAAGGCAGGAACCAATCCCGGGCAGGGTGCCAACCCACCGCTGGACACACACAAACACACCCACACCCACACACCAATCACACACTAGGGCCAATTTAGAATCGCCAATCCACCTAACCTGCATGTCTTTGGACTGTGGGAGGATACTGCTTAAAAACAATACTACAAAATTCAAACATTTTTATGCCATTGGTCCATGAATTCCTGAATATCAAAATACTTCAGAATGTTTCGTTTACATAAATTCTTTATACTTTTATAAGAACATGCTTTTCAAGTCAAGAGTCACTTGGTCAGTATATGGACATTAGCTGGTTAGTAACACTTACTGAAGAGTAATTATTCCCGAGGGCCAAATTAATACAAACCTCTAATGTCACACACCCAGTGCTTTCATTTTCCAAGTCTATTTCTCCTATTTCAGAATTCCTATAAAACATAATTTGTTCTGTTGTTTTCAAGTTACTTTTACTGCTGCTTATGCCTGTGTATTAATCACCGAATTTCACTGGCTTCAAATGCAGAAATTAAGTATAATTAGAGATAACATAACAGTTTCTCTTGTTCCATTTAAATATCTGTCATACGTGCTTCAGTCAAATTTCAGTTATTAAACAGATCTTGATTTTGGTAAAAAAAAAAAAAAAATGAACATAGCAAATTTATTGTTTGCTGATTCATTGTTGTAATTAAGCATGCCGAGTCAATAGCCATTAGTTCTGCTAGATATGTTTCTCAAAAATTATATGTTTCCATTAAAACTGCATATTGTATTACCAAGGAGATCTGATTTTTGCTTCAAAACATTTATGCGTGTCTGGCCAATCCAGTAGTTTGGAAACACTAACAAAGTAAATTATACTTTGGAATTACACACTGTCTAATTTACAATATGCAACATTGTCATTTGGGTCCTTTTTTTGCCCAGTGTAGTAAGATTGGCACCGAATTCCAGTGAACTGGATGCACTGGTCATAAAATAGACAATGGTGGCCAAAGCAATCTGAGGATAATTGCAAAAGTTATGCTTTTTTATTGTGACTGTTTGTTGCACTGTTCTTAAAATACAAATAATTGTGTCACATGCTGAACTCATTCAGCTGACAGTTGATTGTTTCAATATTGACAACTTTCAAAACATGCATGAATATTTTATATTATATATTGCTAGGGGGCTCCGCCACCTGCTCGCTTCGCTCACCAACCCCCGGGTTTAGTTAACCGGAAATACAATTTAAAGAGATTTTTTTTTTTTCATGGGAATTGTTACATACTGTGTGCATTATGATCACTCTTACTTTAAAACTTCAGTAAAAACAATATTTGGAATTAACTTTTCTTCAAGATTGCATTAAATTTTGATTCCTTGTTTGGTCTTGCATCATGATAACGCAATGAATAACTGCCCATGAGTGAATATCGTTTCTTTCTCTCTTATAAATAAATGAACTTTTTCAAATGTTTGTCCTTGTGATTTGTTAATTGTCATTGCAAAAGCTATTCTTACGGGAAGCTGTAAACATTTTAATATGAATGGCATAGCAAGATCTCCTTTTGTGCCTAATGTTATTAGTGGAATATGTACTACATTACCTTTCTTGTCGCCTGTTAAAATTTTACATGTCAGAATTGTTTGACCAGTTTTTGATAGATAGATAGATAGATAGATAGATAGATAGATAGATAGATAGATAGATAGATAGATAGATAGATAGATAGATAGATAGATAGATAGATACTTTATTAATCCCAAGGGGAAATTCACATACTCCAGCAGCAGCATACTAATAAAGAAAATATTAAATTAAAGAGTGATAACAATGCAGGTATACAGACAGACAATAACTTTGAAGAATCGCATAGTGTGGGGGAGGAACGATCTCCTCAGTCTGTCAGTGGAGCAGGACGGTGACAGCAGTCTGTCGCTGAAGCTGCTCCTCTGTCTGGAGATGATACTGTTCAGTGGATGCAGTGGATTCTCCATGATTGACAGGAGCCTGCTCAGCGCCCGTTGCTCTGCCACAGATGTCAAACAATGCCTACAATAGAGCCTGCCTTCCTCACCAGTTTGTCCAGGCGTGAGGCGTCCCTCATCTTTATGCTGCCTCCCCAGCACACCACCGCGTAGAAGAGGGTGCTCGCCACAACCGTCTGATAGAACATCTGCAGCATCTTATTGCAGATGTTGAAAGATGCCAGCCTTCTAAGGAAGTATAGCCGGCTCTGTCCTCTCTTACACAGAGCATCAGTATTGGCAGTCCAGTCCAGTTTATCATCCAGCTGCACTCTCAGGTATTTATAGGTCTGTATCCTCTGCACACAGTCACCTCTGATGATCACGGGGTCCATGAGGGGCCTGGTCCTCCTAAAATCCACCACCAGCTCCTTGGTTTTGCTGGTGTTCAGGTGTAGGTGGTTTGAGTCGCACCATTTAACAAAGTCTTTGATTAGGTCCCTATACTCCTCCTCCTGCCCACTCCTGATGCAGCCCACCATAGCAGTGTCGTCAGCGAACTTTTGCACGTGGCAGGACTCCGAGTTGTATTGGAAGTCCGATGTACATAGGCTGAACAGGACCGGAGAAAGTACAGTCCCCTGTGGCGCTCCTGTGTTGCTGACCACAATGTCAGACCTGCAGTTCCCGAGATGCACATACTAATATAATATATATTAATACAACTAATATTGTCCCATTTCATAGCCCATCACTCATACATAAATTACGCAATAACATCATGATACATTCTTCTTTCAACAGTAATTCGGCTGGTGGAAGACGGGATGGTGTTAATGGTTGTGCTGTTATCACTTTCTTTACCTCTGATTCGTTCATTTCTTGTGGAAGTCTAGTATGGTTGCATCGTTAAATCTTCTGCTTCTAACAATTCTTTGATGATCGAAAGAGCTATTTGTTCATTCGATTTTTCAAATAATGGTCCTTTGAATGCTTCCCATAATTGTAAAGCATCAACTTCACCCGTCATAATTAAGTACACGAAGAAGTGTCTTAATTTGTCAGGCATCATTACAAAAGTGGCATCAGACATCATTTCAAACATATAGTCATCCGACTTACATAACCCAGCTGCTCGTGCTGCTTCTTTAAAGGTACCATACATTGTTGCATCTATAGTTAGAACATCATACGACGTTGCTCCTTTCGATTCATGTAATAACAATTTTACATGAAACCGTTCGATATCTTTTGGTGATACAATATTTAATTGAGCAACACTTTTTTCCAATTAATTCTTAGATGCCAGACTTTTTTTGTTTCTGCCATGTGTAATGTTGAGGAATTTGAACATACACATATGCTTCTGCATTTACGTCTGTTTTATTAAGTTCAAAATAAGCCAATAATTTTGAATGTTTATTTTTCTCTACCTCCAAAGCTTCTGCTTCTTCGCCCTCTTTAAATTGAATCATTTTCTGACCTGGTAAATGAATTGGTAATAATTCAACAGAATGACTTTGACCGTGCTTTAGCAATTGCATTAAATGCCACTCGCTTTCCATTACACTGATGTACCGAGTATCTAAATATGCTTGAATAGAGCCGGCCTTAGGGCGAAGCGAACGAAGCGACCGCTTCGGGTCCACAGCTGGAGGGGGCCCACTGCGCCCAAGGTTTTTTTTTTTTCCTGTGATGCGTGACGCTGCTGCGGAGGGCCCAATGGAGCAACAGACTCCTTCCCTCCAACCTCTGTTACTAATATTTTTATATATATAATTCACGGACAACATATTCCATCACCTAATTACTCCACGTGGACATCTCCACTTGGCACTCCAATCTTCATTACGCTTCATTCAGGCTCGTGCGCCTGTTGCCGCCTCCACAGCGTTAAGTTATTTTATACGGAAATCTGAATATCTCAAAAGTATGAAAACAAGCTTTAAAACCGAATAAAAATGTAAAAGCAAAATAATGTGGATCTCATCTTCATAAAATAAAAAAAATATATAAAAAATATAAAAGCAAAAAAAAAAAAGTGCTTGGCCTATCTATTTACCTCCACGTGCTGCCTGGTGGAAACAGCAAAAGCTGGCTAAAATGTAGCTTTATCTGTTAATGTATCGTCACTAAAGACATTTATGCGGGCCCGCTCCTACCTCCATCACTCATACCCTTCACTCAGGGCCTTGTACGACAGTCTGTGCTGACAGCCTGCAAATTTGGCTCCTGTCAGTGTGTTACGGTTACGGTTGTCAGTGTCAAACGGAAATCGTCAAAAAGTGACGGTTGTAGATGCCGGGAAAACGCATTTCTGCGGCTCAGAATGCAGGAAATCGGAGCTCTGCCCCGGACGCCTGCCCCGGACGCCCTAGCTGCAAGGCTCGGTATCAGTTTGCTTCAGGCCCAAAATTGTCTAGGGCTCTGGCTTGAACTTCGTCCTGAGACTGTTCTTTTGATAAAAATATGCGTACTCTATCGTGCCCTTTATGAATTTACTTGTAGATGTACTTAATACTCATAACTGATGCACAATACTCGACATTAATATGACAATCCGTCTTTCGAAATTATTATCACTGACAATTCATCACATGTTGGTTTATTATAAATGCGACTGTGATCTTTCTGATTCTTTTAGAAATCCAAGAAAATTTCTTTGTCCGTGCTTTAGAGATAAATTTTGTGTAAAGTGCAATACTTTTGTACGTATGGATTTGTATCCATTATTGGCTGTATAATTTCTATTACGTCTGATCATTTAACTCTTTCGATTCTACATTGCATCACTTCTCAGTGATCATAAATATACACCTGACCGAATTGTGGTTTCTTCGAAATTAAACTTGTCGTAGCTTTAATTGTTGCAGGATTCTCATAGCAGATGGTCCATTATTGTGTAAATCTTTGTTTTGCGCATTGAATGATGCGAAAGTGAAAAGATTATTGTAGATGCGTATATTTTGCCTGTAGTGTTTGTGGTTTTCACTTTCACCAAACAGCAAATCTTTTAATTCTTGCAGATACGCTTCTTAATTGGAAAGCAACACTACTTTTCCCTGATGGCAACAGGAATTAGACGATCTACAAGTCTCCGGCTTGAACTTTAAAGCCTTACAATATCTACATACTTCTGACATATCACCTATGTCCATATATTCAATCTCTTTTTGCTGCTCCATTATTTCACCGAGTAATGATTTCCGTTTATTACCGCTAATGCGATCTTTCCTCTCATTTTTTATACATTTGAATTTTACTACTTTCATAAGCTTTAAATTGCTCTTCATGTGTATTGCGCCAACCTTTCTTCTTTGCTTAGCTGTTGCTTACTTTCCTTATTTTCAGAATTTGCACATAGACTATTATTGGTCTTTTTTGCATTTTTTGGGGCATTCTTTTCTCTCCAGCGCTTTTGGGTCTTTCTACTTCGTTTAGTTGTGGACATGTCATCTTTAACTTAGAGCAGCTCCAAAAAAATTTTCTAAGTTAAAGATGACACATCCACGACTAAGCGATGAAGAAAGAGCAGCTCCAAAAAAAATTTCTTTCTTCTTCGCTTAGTCATTTTTGAAGTTCTATCCAACAACTGAGAGGTTAGATGACTATGATCTTGTTAGAAAATGTTTGCAAGTAGGGCGTGACTTGCAGAGGTCACCGTCTAACGGGACTTGCTTCCAAAGGATGTTAGTATGACGTGACTTGACCGCGTCGTGGGACATGAATGTCTCTCTCTCTCTCTTTAAATCTGTCTCTCTTCAAAAAATCACGTTTCGCCGCCAAAAAGTTTTATAATAGAGAGACAATAATAAAAGCCTTTTTTGCCTTGAAAGCATAGTAGAATTTTCCCACCATATTAAGCTAAACCAGCCCGGATTTTTAACAGACAACTGCGGCCCTGCTCCGAAATTCAAACCCTGGAAGCACTTCTTGAAATATAACTACAATCACAACAGCTTCTTTCTCTTTGTTTAGTGCAGTGTCTATGTTTCTTTCTGTTATTGTGCATACCGCCTCATAATTACTCACACGTACCACAAGCTGAGAATTACAGATTTAAGCAAAATATTAATTAAGAAGAGCCCTACATAGCACTGAAACTGCTTTACTTAAGGTAGCCAATGACTTTCTTATAACTGCAGATTCTGGGATGGCTGCTATTCTAGTTCTTCTTGACTTGAGCGCAGCGTTTGATACACTTAACCATAACATTTAAATGTCGTGACTTTCAGCTATTGGCATCTATGGTGCTATGGTTCACATCATACCTTAGTGATCACCAGTATTACGTCTTCATTAGGGAATACAAATCTGCCGATACTTCATTCACACAAGGTATCCCTCAAGGGTCAGTTCTTGGTCCAATTCTCTTCAACATCTATATGCTCCCATTAGGTGAGATTATTCATCGGTATGGTCTGAGCTTCCACTGCTATGCCGATGAAACACAACTTTATGTAAGTGTTGATGCAACTGCAATATCTTCACCTGTTGCACTGACTGACTGATTTCGGGAAATCAATCGTTGGATGACAGATAATTTTTTACAACTCAATTCTGATAAAACAGAAATCTTAGTAGTTGGTACCAAATCTGTCCTCTCTACCCTTCGTGGGCTAAAAATTGACATTAAGGGGATCCTGGTTCAACCCTCAGCATCAGTCCGTAATTTGGGTGTCATCTTTGATCAGCTTCTTACTTTTCAATCACACATTAGCTCAATAGTACAGACAGCTTTTTTTCATCTTCGCAACATTGCTCATCTGCATTCTTTCCTCAGTGTGAAAGATACTGAAACACTCATTCACGCTTTCATCACTACCTGTCTGGACTATTGCAATGCTTTGTTTTATGGCCTCCCGACTAAATGTATCAATAGATTACAGTATGTTCAGAATTCTGCTGCTCGTTTACTTACACACACTAAAAAATCTGCTCACGTCACTCCTGTCCTCTATGCTTTACATTGGTTACCAGTTTCTTCAAGAATCAAATATAAAATTATTCTTCTCAACTTTAAAACCCTTCATGGGTTAGCCCCTCATTATCTGTCGGAGCTGCTGCTTCCTTACACTCCTGCCTGTGCATTATGATCATCAGACGCTAAATTACTCACTCTACATACATATAGGTTAGTAACTATGGGTGGCAGAGCTTTCAGAGTGATAGCCCCTAAAATTTGGAATTCTCTCCCTCTTAGCCTTCGTGAGGAAAAATCTATTATTAATTTAAAACTTCTGATAAAAACACATCTTTTCAATGAGTATTATTATTTTTCGTGTATGTAATTTCTACTGTCTTGTGTAATGTGTGTATTGAATGGTAAAGTGTCCTTGAATGTATGAAAGGCACTACATAAATAAAACTTGTTCTTATAATAATAATAATAATAATAATAATACTGTATGGAAAGAAGACAAAAAAAACACATGCCCTATTGCAATATTTACAAAATATTTAAAAGACAACAAAATGAACAGGGATGGAACTTTGGCTATAATAAAGCAACCTCCAGTAATTGTCCTCTGGTGCTGCATTTTCCACACTAATAAAATGATATGTGTTGCTTCTGATGATTTCCTCTCTTTTATGGCGTTTGATGGACCTTATCTCTCTCCTGTTATATCTCAATCTCCTGCTGAAATGGCCTAAAGAAACAGTTGTATTTAACTGAGTCCACTCACTATCCCTTAGGTAATTTTCTCAATGACATAACCATAATGTAACACCAAACGGTAGAAAAAGGTAAAAGGTAGAAAAATATCGATTTCACGGAACTTCGCTGTAAAAAATAATGAAATGTGTAGTTTAGGATATATGGGTAGTTTGCAGTAGAATATTAGGTAACTTTCCTTTTTTCAGAAAAGGTATTTTACTTTTACCACTCACAGTCTTTTTACTGTTAAATTTGCTGACATTTTTTTACAGTGTACTTACATAATACAACACGTTTGCTATTGGTTGTTGGTACTTTACTGATGCAAACTATGTATTGGAGTTTGATCCTGACCACATTTTCTAATGGTTTAATAAGTGGCATATTTATTACAGTGCTTGGATTTCAGGTTATGGTTAAATGTTGACTTCTATTGTAATGTGTTATAAAGAAAAAACAGTTATTTACTATAAACTTGTACCAAAAACCTAAAAAATTCAGTGTCATGGATTCTTTTCTGAGGGCATTGTTTAACTGGGGGAAAAATACATACAGAACTAAAACCATTGCTCTGGTGATCTCCCACTTTTTGTTTCACTTAAATGGCTATGAGTAAAATGGCCTTAGTGGCCACACTTGATGCACTAGATCAGGGGAGGGCAAAGTCATTCCTGGAGGGCCGCAGTGGCTGCAGGTTTTTGCAACAACCCAGTTGCTTAATTAGAAAACAATCCCTGCCAATAATTCAAGTTCATGGCTTGTTAGTGTTTTAACTCTGCCATGTCAGGCCATTCTCATATCCTAGATTTTTATATTTCCTTTCTAATTATATCATCTAAATGATATGAAGTATAAATAATACTCAATCTTTCACTTTTTTCTCTTCACTTTCCTCCCAAGTATTTAATTAAACCAAATAGTGCACAATACACACAGGTGTAAATAGAAACAAGCAAAATGGAGAAATGCTGCTTTCTTTTGTCATTTGAATCTTATTGCTAATAAAAACCCATTAAAACCAAGAGAACAGCTGTTTAAGACTAAAATAAGCAATAAGGGTTTCAAAATCCTAATGAGCGCAATAACTAAAATGAAGCAGAAGAGTTACTTGAGCAATAAATGCTTCTTAATAAGCATTTGGGTTGGAACAAAAACCTGCAGCCACTATGGCCCTCAAGGAATGACTTTGCCCACCCCTGCACTAGATATACAGTAACACAACTTGGATTACCTCTGTAGTTGATTGTCATATGATTTATCTTGAAATCACAGCCAATATAATATGTATAGTAAGTTAGGTATTTTATCATTTTTACTGAATCATACAAATTGGAAATTTATTTAAATAAAAAGTGAGATCAGACTGTAAAACGTATGAAGCAAGTTCAGCTTTTAAAATGGTAGAGAATAACAAGCACTTAGTAACAAGTGTGGAGATGCTGAGCAACTTCTGCAGTACTACAAATTTTAATCTTCATTCTTTAAAGATTTTTATGATATATGTAATACAGCTTGCAGAGGTGCAAAATAACAAAGTACAATTTCTTAGTTACTTAAAAACATAACAGATATTTGTATTTTACTTGAGTTACTGAAACACTAGAGTGAGCTCAACGTTTAATGTCACTGGTTAACTTTAGAAGACAGACTTTGGGTTCAAGCATGATTTCTGTATCCTATAAGGGGTCAGAGGAGAGTCCTGTGTCTTGTTTTGTGAGTGCTAATCGAAGGGATTTCAGCTTTCCTACAAGCGGAGATGTATTTTTGTTGTTACCTTAAGGAATTTAAGCTCCGAGAGGCAGTGTCGCTGTGAAAAACTGCCTTGCCAACCAGAATCCAGTCAAGAGTTGCAATGACTAGGAAAAGTGCAGGTGATTTGTTAAGTAAAAATTCTAGTTTTATTTACAAGAGTGAACTTCTTAGCAGTGATGTATTTTATCATCAGAAATTATTGAAGAATCTGTTATTCTGTCTTCTTTCAGACATCAGTATAGTATAGTGGTTAAGGTTTTGAACAAATCCTGAGATTGTGGGTCCAGATCCAGCTAATGACACTGTATGGCCAAAAGAAAGTCACTTAAATTGCCCTGACCTACAACTGGAAAAATAAAAGAAATTTAACCAATTGTATACTAAATGCCGCCTTGGATAAATGAATCAGTCAAATAAGTAAATATATAATATCTCCCACTGAACTGCAAAATGTGCAACTTAACATTATCTCTGAACTGCCTTTATTATTAGTGTGCCATTTTATTATGTTGTAATGAAGATGAATTATTATAGTGTAATATTAATATAAGTTGGTTATATGTGTGAGAAAATTATTCTGTAGAATTTAAATTGTCTGTGGAAAACAGGAATGTGTATTATGTATTATTATCTCATACATTTGGTTATGTTGAGAGAGGAAGAGTGGTTGCGCTGAGGCTTGGGATCTGCGCTGGCAATCGGATGGTTGCTGGGTTGAATGCCATAAATACCAGAAGCAACTCTACTCCGTTTGGTAACCTGCAATTGCTTCGTCTTGCCCTGCAAGCAGGTCCTCCAGCCTACAGGGAAAACTTGGGAGTTGGTGGCAGGATTGGCACTCCAGCCACCGTAAAAACAGAGAGAGAAATGAGAAAGCCCCATAGTCCGTTATGGTTCACTCAATGTGCTTTTTGATTATTTGTAGTTTACTGGTTTTTGACCTGAGGCTCTGTTTTTGGCTTGTATTCTGGGAATTGGTTGTCATGGATTGCCATTACCTTTTCTAGCATCCTTTGCTGTGCCTTTTGTGCTCTTTGGAGTTTATTTTGTTCCGCAGAGCATTTTTACAAAAATACTATATTTTATTCATGACGATTCTACATGGTCCTTTACCGTTACTAGCTGGAATTTGTTGTTTATCTCTGATGGGCATTTTGGGAACTCTTTTGTGCAAAGTAATCTGCATCCTGTCTTTTGAATCATACCAAACAAAAGGTGGTTTTGCATAATTTAGTTTGAAAAATTAAGTTAGATTTTTTATATTTTTGGGTATTTTAATGATAAACATTGTTTAGTTTATTTTTGTAACTGGCCCTGTTATGAATTCTGATTAGTCCCCATATCTTGTCTTTTGTTTCCTGGTTGACTTAGACCTTTGATTAAATACCCAGACAGCCATTTTTCTGTATTGGCTTTAAAATATTTCACATTGTAATAGCTCATCTGGTGTGCGAAAGAGAGACAAGGGGTGGTTAGTGAGGACTGGGAGTGCATGCTTATGTTTTGAACGCGTAGGTATCCTTTTTGTTAGTTTCTGTACACAAAACAAATTCACTATATTCCTATACACTGAACAAATTCTATTTAGGAAAGCCTGTTAGACAGTAGGTTATTTACCCTCTCCCCCTTTGTTTATTGTGTGTTATTTCCTCATTGTGTCCAGTCCTTGTTTCTACTGCTCTCTACTCTTGATCTATCTTTGTTTGCGCTTAGAAATGGTTTAAATCTACCTTCTACTGGCCACACTTCTCTAGATGAGGTTAGGTTAGATGGGTACTGGTCCTCACTTTACCACTTGACCATCACTAACCATCCTAGGAACACACAGCTTCCAGCAACAGAACTCTAAAGATCATTAAGACACAGAGGCCCCTCTGAAGTTAATATCACAAAAGTGCCAGTGCCTTTATTGAATTTGTTAATTGCAAAAATTAGCTGTGTTTCTAGAAAAGCTGGAAAAATAGCTGAAGTCTAAGAGTAAAGTAAGAACTTCATGACTCCTTAAGATGCTCAGCCATTTACTGGCACATATTGATATGTGTGTTCAATTATCTACAGTGTAAGCAGACTTACTGGGTTTATAGGAGGGTGGTCCCAAATGAAAAAGCATTTTAAATATTACCATTCAGATTTGCAAATTTTAAAGTATTTTGTTGAAATACATGTCATTGAACTTTGCAAAGAAGTAGCTTTACTGTACCTTTAAATAAGTGATGGAGCTGAGTGTATAGTAATTGTTTTCCTTTTCAAGGTGGAAATGTAATACATTTGTAAAATATAAATCTGAGCCCTAAGGCAGAAGGCTACTTGATCAATTACTGTTGTTTAATCAAAGGAACTTGCTGATGCCATACACTATTTTGGTAAAATTTCCTTGTAGTTAATTCCTCCTCTTTTTGTAAGTGAAAGATAAAAATTCAGAATAAAGTTTACCGTATCTCTTTTTTATATATTTTTGTTGATTTTAATTACTGCGGTGGGTTGGCACCCTGCCTGGGATTGGTTCCTGTCTTGTGCCCTGTGTTGGCTGGGATTGGCTCCAGCAGACCCCCGTGACCCTGTGTTCGGATTCAGCGGGTTGGATAATGGATGGATGAATGATTTTAATTAGAAACAAATATTATATACAGTCAAAACCAATTTAACAAATCAAAGCAAAATTTGACCCACACCCAAGAGAAAGAGAGTAGCCAGCAACTGCTGCTGCTCTGTAAAAGGAGCAAGAAAGGAAGGTTATCCTTTTCCCCTGAAATGGAAGCTTACTCTCAAATGTTACTTTTAGTGTACTGTATCTCTTACTGCTAATGGCAAATCATTCTACATTTATTAATTCAGTACTCCGAGATCAGGAACACTTGTGATACAGAAGATTCACTGTGCCCGTCAAATGTGATGGCCAATTTATTAAGACCTTTTCAGTAAATAGACCTAACAGAGCTGTTCTGCTTCAACTTTGAAATTACTCATCAAAGTTTATTTACTGAATAAAACAAAAGATAAGGTAATATTGAATTGTAAGTGCTGATAGTTTAAAGTATGTTTTTTCCCCATTTCATGTTCAGTATGCAGATTGTGCTTTTCAAATATAATGCCAAATTCAACAAAAAGCTTCATTTTTTTTTTAGTTTGATTAACTTGGAAGTACCTTGAGAAATTCCTTTGTATCTAAGACCTGGATAACTTACTTGAATTCTGAAACAGAACTGACCATTTTTTCTTTTAGTAAGATTATTTCTTGCTTCTATGTTGTTGTTTGTTATTTTTTTTTGAAAGGTGTACTGAAATAAGAAGTACAGTTGTTTTGCTCCCCATGGTGACACTGTTGCTGTGTGTTTCATGAAATAATTAAGCAAATTTGAATGCAGAGCTGCTCACTTATTTTTGCACATATTTTTGTAATGTTAAGAATAATTGACTGCTTATGGATGTTTTATATTAATCAGAAGTTGCAGCAGGACCACTACTGTATATGCTTATTTACTGTCCTCAAAATGTAGTGGTATTCCAATACCCTAATTTTATACACACACACACACACACACACACACACACACACACACACACACACACACACACAATACCAAGCTAGTATCTTGCTTTCATTCCTTTCTTAGCCTGATATGCCTAACAGAAGAAAGCCATCTTTTATTGAGTGGGGATAAGCTTTAATTCTACAAATTAGGAAGCAAATCTTTGCTCTTTAATTCTGACTGTAGATTAAGGTTTATAATCAATGACATTAGACAGCCATCAAGATTCAGACATGAAAAACTTATTACTCTTTTCAAAGACTAGGGGGCTCTGCCCCCTGCTCGCTTCGCTTGCCCACCTCCGGGTTTGGTTTACTGGATATACAATGGGAATTGTTACATATGCATTATTTTCACTTTTACTTTAAAACTTTTGTAAAAACAGTACTTGTCCTTTATTTTTGGCCCCGAGCATGGTTAAATCTCTTTCTTGCAGGACGTATAATGCTGTTCGCGTTGTGAATGGGGGGTGGGTGGCTGAACGCATGCTAAGGAGATGCAGTCGGATTATGTTATCTTGCTGCTGCTGCTGGCGAGCTGCCTGTTATGTTTGTCACGCTGTGCGTCGATCATTTAAAAGCCTGTACAGCAGCTGTCCTTTTGCCACGTCGTGTCTCTGCCACTCGCATTGTGAAGGGGTGGTTGAATGCACGCTAAGGAGTTGCAGTCGGATCATCTTCTGGCTTCCAACTGTTGCTGGCAAGCTGTGTGTTCTGCTTGTCAGTTGTTTTAAGAGCTGGTAGCATATGATGTCTGACTACCAAAAGCATTCCAACAACTGCTTGGTTAGATGTCCGTGAACTTGTTTTAAATGTTGTCTCGCATGACGTTATAGTGTCTCTCACGGGACGTCAAATTTCAATCATGTTTAAGGTCCCCGCGAGATGCTCCGTGGCCAATCTCTTTCATCTCGCAGGTCTTCCGAGAAGATCACGTCTCGTCTCCCTGGTCTCTCTTCCACCAAGATTTTTTTTTATAATAGAGAGATGTATCTCATCAAATGACTTCAGTTTTTGTTGTTTGCATGGCTTTCCTCCAGGGTCTCAAATGATACAGTCCAGAGACATGTTACTAAATTGAATTGTCAATCTAAATGGGTGCCTTGATAACTGCAGGCATGCTCCCTTTTGTTAACTCTAACACCAAACTCTTTGTTGTACCACACTATTAACAATCTCCTACTAAAAAACTAGATGCTGAAAATGATACTAATAACTTTCTATAACTTATTTCACTTTGATTGTGTCTAATGCACTTCCAAATTGTTTTTTTCCGATTTCTGTTTGCAATTATTTTTGATTAAAAGAACATTTGGTAAGAAATGAAATATGCAGTATACATAGAATTCAGATTAAGTGATACTATACAAATTAATTTAACAAAGCGGCCATGGATTTAACAAGATGCCAAAAATATTCTTAAGTGATTTTCGTCAATGCCAATTTGGTAGCATCATACAGTTCTTCCAGAATTTTTAAGTGATCTGTTGGACTGAGATCTCTGCACTGTTGTTGTTCTTTGGGGTAAACTGAAGTCACTGTCATATTTAAGTAAGCAAGTGTATCTTCAGAACTGGTTTGTTGCTGTTTATATACACACATACTGTATACATATAAATATAAGTATGAGGGGAGTCCATCTGGCAAGAGGACACCATTATGATCACAGTGTTCAGGGTTAAGATCAAACAGGATATAACCGTATCCAGACATGAAAGTGTCACAAAGGCAGAAGGAGGAGTCCTGCAGATGTAGTGTGAAAGCCAAGGAGCATTAAATGGACAGTGAGTCTTGTATGCATGCCTGAAAGGACATTAGTTTGGGCTTCAGGTTTTTCATTCTAACCATCTTTATTATTAGTGACCAGTTTTTGCTGCTAATTAGCTTATTTTGTCTTAGTTTTAATTATCTTGACTCAGGCCCCTTAGTTTTCTCTCTTTCATTAATTAGCAGCCAAACAATAATGAGACACAAAACATGCTGCCACATGACCAACTCAACTGTGCCTATCACACAGTATCTGAAAATAAAAAAGGTGATGGTCTTGGTAAGGTTGATCTCTCAGGTCACCAAAACATTTTGATGGTGTTCTTAGAAAAAACAGAAAAATCAACAACAGTTTTGGAAATATCTGCTATAGCAGAATGAGAGCAGCAACAAGCCATGGAATTAAATAACGGGTTTAATTAATAGAAAGATTCAGCTTCTCATTAAGAGATTGGTTGGAGTGAAATTGGTTGGGGTTTGAAGTTTCAGTTTAGCTGGTCATCTGTTTCACATCTCATTTCTGTTTGGCTGTCTTTTAATGAAGAAAAGAATCAATTCAGAGGTCTGAATACTTAACAACAAGACTATTAAAATATAGGAAAATTAAGTAAATTAGCAGTGAAAACCTGTCACTGATTAGGTAAAAGGTTAGAATGAAAACCTGCGGCCCACCACACCCGGAGTACGATACCCCTGACTTAGGTGAAACGATTCATGGTAGTTGAAGGATTCTAGGAGGAAAGTGACCCAGCAGGGAGCATGGATACCTGGCCATATGACTACAGAGAGCAAGAGAAAGCTGTCTGGACTACTAGAAGACGCATGCTTCCAGAAGGTAACATTTGGGGCCTAATGTTCTTCTAACTGATCAAGCACCTGAGAAGCTGTCTTCAACATAGCCTTTTAAAGACAACTGAAGGCTCAAGGTTGCAGGGAGACCAAGGGCCATTAAAAGAAGTTGTATAATCTTGGATCTGGACAAAATAAGTCATCCTGTCCAAGAAAGTTGTGAGGCTCAGTCTAAAGAGAGGTGGACATTGACCTCACAATACAGAATCGTAAAAAATGAGACAAACACTGAACTAACAGGAGCTAGAAAGAGACCAAGAAATCTGGAGTAGATGAAAAGGTAAGAAAAAAGGAGTTAAGAGAAAGAGGCAATACTGTGATAAAGGTGCTAGGCAAGTCAGCAAGCTTTCTGATTTGGTAGAAAAGGATAGTAGACTTGTGTATTCAGGTCAAGAGGGGCAGTGGGTTTGCTGTTTTAATTATTTTGTATTTTTGAGTTAACTCTGTATTTACTACTGCCAGTGATTCTTGTTTAATGAAGACAGGTGCCTTTTTTGTATACCCTTAGCCTCCTTGGTATTTGGTATCTTTCATTCATTCATTCATTCATTTATTTATTTATATATTTATTTATTTAATTTTTTACACACACACACTTCAAAACACAAGTGTCAAATGTTGTGGTAAAACCTGAAGGTTTCAGAATATACGCTACTAATTAGTAAGGACCAGGGGTTTCATGTATAAACAGTGCATACACACACAAATGTTACGTACGCCCAATTCCTTGCACACTTTGAGATGTATAAAAACTAAATTTGGTGTAAAACCGCACACATTTTCATGGTAGTCCCCCACTTTGTGTACACATGTTTCAGTTCAGTTTTACAAATTGGAGGCACCCAGCGTCAAAGCAGTACAGTAATCCCTCCTTCATCGCGGGGGTTGCATTCCAGAAACCCCCGCGAAAGGTGAAAATCCGCGAAGTAGAAACCATATGTTTATATGGTTATTTTTATATTGTCATGCTTGGGTCACAAATTTGCACAGAAACACAGGAAGTTGTAGAGAGACAGGAACTTTATTCAAACACTGCAAACAAACATTTGTCCCTTTTTCAAAAGTTTAAACTGTGCTCCATGACAATTAAAAGAATGCAAACATATCTTCCTCTTCAAAGGAGTGCGCGTCAGGAGCAGAGACTGTCAGAAAGAGAGAGAAAAGCAAACAAATCAATAGTGCTGTTTGGCTTTTAAGTATGCGAAGCACCTTGGCACAAAGCTGTTGAAGCCGGTAGCTCACACCCCCTCCGCCAGGAGCAGAGAAAGAGAGAGAGAGAGACAGAGAAAAACAAACAATCAAAAATGAATACGTGCCCTTCGAGCTTTTAAGTATGCGAAGCACCGTGCAGCATGTCGCTTCAGGAAGCAGCTGCACAGAAGGGAGCAATGTGAAGATAATCTTTCAGCATTTTTAGACGAGTGTCCGTATCGTCTAGGTGTGCGAACAGCCCCCCTGCTCAATCTCCCTACGTCAGGATCAGAGAATGTCAGCACAAGAGAGAGAAAGAGAAAAGTAAGTTGGGTAGCTTCTCAGCCATCTGCCAATAGCGTCCCTTGTATGAAATCAACTGGGCAAACCAACTGAGGAAGCGTGTACCAGAAATTAAAAGACCCATTGTCCGCAGAAATCCGCGAACCAGCAAAAAATCCGCGATATATATTTAAATATGCTTACATATAAAATTCGCGATAGAGTGAAGCCGCGAAAGGCGAAGCGTGATATAGCGAGGGATTACTGTACTTACTGTTTCTACACCATTTACGTCTCTTTTTCATGCTCTCATCAATGACTCATGATTTATCAAAGATACCGAAATTAATTGCATATCGTTTACAGATTTAATTCACTTGATTGTAATCATTCTGTAACAATATAATAGTGCACGGAATGACCAAGTTATTCCAACTAGTATGGCTGCTTTAGTGTTAGAGGACATCACAAATTGGAAGAATTAGAAGAGAAAACCTATAAAAATGGCGGCTCCACATAGTCACCTTTTCCAACTAGTGCAGCAAAAGGCAAGCAGTCCTTTAAAGGATAATGAGCCACCTCAAAGTAAAGAGTGGAGAATCAGTCTGTTGTGGTGCTCAGTGTCATTGCTACACTATAAAAGCGCTTTTAGAGAATTAATCTGCTTTTGTAAATAGAAAGCATTGCCACTCTATTAATGTGCTCCTCTATAGTGTACAGAAAGTGTGTCGCAGTGAGCATGTACCTGAAGAGATGCGTTAGTGTGAACCTGACTCACCAAATGATCTGCAAGATTGGACAGTGTTACAACTTCATTTGAATGTATTTAGCAGAATGTACAAACAGGTAATCAGATGCAGTATTTATTTTTTAACCAATTCATTTAATTTGTGGTCACTATCACATAGTACAGCCCTTATATTCCTTAGTTCATTGGCCACATCTCTTACAGCATCGACTATTGCATTTTGTGATTCTTGAACAGTCCATCAGCACAAAGCCAGATGGCCTCTCAGCAGTTTCCAAGGCGTGTGTGCAGCCAGCGCCCAAAGACATGCTCTGCACAGCAGCACCATCACCGCCTGAGTATCACATGCAGGTCAGGTTTTGTAATATTGTCTGAAACAGAATAAACAGACAGTGGGCAGCAACTCCTCTTTTCACATTGACTGTGATACAGTATCTGACCAATTCTTTTTTCTTTTGAGCACTGCGTGACTTTCTGAACTTGAACTTATGAGAGTCTCTGCCATGCTTTTGTTGCTTATGCCACTGCTTAAGCCTAGAAATAGTATGTTTCCTTGCCTCCACTTCACATATGCTGAAATTATTCTTTTTTTCAACGTAACTTTCCCATTGTTTTTTAACCAAACACTGAATGGAAGGTGATATTTATATTGATTTGCATATTCAAATATACAGAACTCTGGGAGGAGTCGGGGTGGTGCTGTAGGCATGTGCACGTGCATTAAATTTCACATTCATTGTAATTTGTAAAGTGGAAGTGCATGGAACGTGGTGTATGCACAGATTTATGTATGTGGATTTTTGCACGTACGCACATTTCCACTTTTGTCCATACACCATGTTTTAGTGTGAATTTGTTGCACGTCGTTCGTTATACATGAGGGCCCAGGAAATTTAAAAGTTAAAACTAGAAGGCAAATTTATTGTAAAAAGAAGATTCAGGGGTTAATTAAGTTTATGAAAGAAAGCTATTTTACCAAGCCAATATTCTAGACAAAAGAGAGACAAGTTCAAGTGCATTACTAGAAAAAATATGTTTATGTTGAATACATGCCCAAAGACGTATAGATTAGGTTAATTGTCAACCTAAATTGGGGAAGTGCAGGGGAGTGTGTGTGGATGGACTGGTGCTCTCGTCTGACTGTATCCTATCTTGTTTAGTATTGGTTTTCTTTTCACTATTCCAGTTTTCTACCCACATTCCCAAAGACATGTGTATTAGGTTAATTAGTGGCTACAAATTGGCCCTAGTGTGAGCGTGGTTGTGTATCTTCAACCACAACCACTGACATTTGTGAGTCTTTGCAGTAGCTTTCCTAAAAACATATTCTTGTTTGACATTATTTGGCAAGCATGGTGGTGGAATTATTAGCTCTCCCACCATCCTCTTGGGCTTCAGTCCCTGGCCTGATAGTTTTTCCTCTGGCTACACTGTTTTTTTGTTGCACATTACCAAAGATGTATTTTATGCTAACCTGTGATTTTGAATTGTCCCAGTGTAAATGTGTGTCTGAGTTAACCCTTCTATTCTGGCTTTTTCCTGCCTTACGCCTGGTGCTGTTGGGATTGGCCAATGTGGTTATGAATTTAATTAAGTGATATTAAAAGTATATGTATTAAAAAAATATATTTTATATACATTTTTAATAGCATATGAAGTCTGTTTACCTATTTTGTCTATGAGTGCTTTATCCAGCATTGGCCAGTTTTCTCCATATCACTGTAGATTGGAATCTCTATAAATGGGGCTGAATTTGCATCTTTTTCTTTGTATACTTGTACAGTATGTTTATTCTGGTATTATGCACAAATGGTTACACAGATTTTTTTTACACAGAGAAACAACACCAGACAATTTCCAAAGATGGTGTAAATGTGTATTTTTCCTTTTAAAGCAGTTTTTTTAATTTAAATATTTGCCTAACTGTTTTTGCAATGATTCCAGTTTGGACTGGGTGAGACCATTTTGTCTTCAGTATATTCATTGCAGTCTCAGGGTCACGGGTTTAATCTCTCCCAATTACACCACCATCATAAACTATGAAATGCCGTTCTCTGCTAACCACTTTACCAAATCATCAGTCATATTCTGCCTAAATATATTAAATTGCTTCCACTTTAAATTTACAGAAAAGTTTTTAAATAGTACCTGGACAACTCTGAGTAAAATTTTTAGTCTGAAAAAATTATTTTTGTTGAATGCTTCATAAATCATACTGGATTGTACTGGATGAAGAATAGTTTTAATTAAGGTAAAAAAATGTAAATAGTCAGTCAGCTAGCTGATGGCTCTGTGGTGGTTAGTGTTTATGGTCAATGGTAATTCATCATACAGAACCCCAACTCCTGATTTTAAATCCCAGCCCGATTTTATTGCTTGTTTGAAGTTCAAACATTCGTTCCATGTTTTTGGAGGTTTTCCTTGCAAATCTTAAAAATGTGTACATGATTATTTGGCACCTCTAAGTATACCCCATATAGGTATGTGTGTGTACATGGCCTGCCTTCTAACCATTACTACAAATGATCTGCCAGTGTACCATAATTAAATAAATGTATTTATGCGAACTAAAATTTGATTATAATGCAGTATGAAATATGCAATCTTATAAAATCAAAACCAACAAAAATGTTGCCCTGATACATTCCAGGAGGAGCAAAGATGTTTACCTGACAAATAATTGTCTGCCAGTATATCTTTAATTGTACATGCTTTAAAATATAGAAGCAGACACACATTCCTTCACTTTATGTATTAGGTGGGAGTGAAGGATGTTTATACTTTCACCAGGACACTAGTTTTAGTTGAACATTATAAGGTATTTATATTATTTATAGTGTATGATGATGCATTGCAGAAAATTTTATAATTAAATAAAATGCCATCACACCAGGTCTAGAGGACATCCCACAATTGCTGTGTGACCTTCAGAAATGCAGCAATCCTCTTTGTGCTTTTCTCTCCAATGACAAATAAAAATTTGAGGTCCAGTTCAAGTGGATTTCAGAGGACAGGTTCATGCACTTATCTTAATGTGATTTCAATTCCCACTAAAAATAATATATCCTTTTGTGCTGGTGTATGAGTTTGTTTCTTATTGCCACTTTTTATATTTCAAATGGAAAAAAAAGTTTTGATGAATATGCAAGATTGCTCTAGCATTGGTATTAACATTCTACTGCAATAAATGCAACACTGGGGAAATTCACTAATATTAGAGGGAAAAAAGCTTATGGGCAGGTGAATTATCTAAAAAATAAATAATGGACCTGTCAAGGGTGGGATAAATTAGGTAGCATGATACCAGTTTTTTTGAAGGTGATGTGTTTGAAGCGGGAAAAATGGGCAAGTGTAATGGTCTGAGTGACTTTGACAAGGGCCAAATTGTGATGGCTAGACAAGCATCTTGGAGCAAAATGGCAGGGCTTGTGGAGTGGTTAATAGCTACCAAAAGTGGTTCAGGTGAAAGACAACTTGTGAACCGGTGACATACAGTAGTCATAGGTGTTCAAAACTCATTGATACTCATGAGTAGTGAAGGCTAGCCTGTCTGGTTCAGTCCCACAAAAGAGTTACTATAGCACAAATTGCTGAAAAACTTAATGCTGGCCATGAGAGAATGTGTCCGAACACGCAGTGCATTGCAGCTTGCTGCAGACTCATTAAAGTGTCAATGCTAACTCATGTTCACCTCTGAAAGTGCCTACAATGAGTCGGTCAATGTCAGAACTGGACCAAGAAGCAATAGAAGAGGGTAGCCAGTCCGATGAATGATGATCATGTGGACAGCCGGTTGGGTGTATGTTATTTACTTGGGGAAAAGATGAGAGCAAAATTAAACTATAGGAAGAAGGTAAGCTCCTCCTTAAAGATTGCTACAGACCACATTCACCCCTTCAAAAGAGTGGTATTTCCTGTTGACATGGACTCTTTCAGCAGGATAATGCATCCTTTCTCACTGCAATAATTGTTCAGCAATGGTTTGAGGAACATGACAAAGAATTCAGGGTGTTGACCTGACCTTCAAATACCCCAGATCTCCATCTGATTGAGCATGTGTGGCATATGCTGGAAAAACAAGTCTGATCCATTTAGGACCTACCTCTTATAGGACAACTTATAGGACTTGAAGGACCCAGGACAGTCCACGTCTCGATGGGTTAGAGCAGTTTTAGTGGCACAAGGAAGACCTACAAATGAGCAAACCAAATGAACAACTTCTTTAACAGGTTTGACCACCCTAACCCACTCTCACTCCCACCTCGGAGTACTGCACCCTCCACCCATCCTTCTGCTGATACCAGCATAGGAGAGACATCCCCACCCATAATTACAACAGCGCAAGTGAGCAGAGAGCTGAGGAGACTTTGTGCCAGCAAAGCAGCGGGTCCAGATGGAGTATCGCCACAACTGCTGAAGGTCTGTGCATTGGAGCTGGGGGGGTCCTCTACAGCGCATCTTCAACCTGATCCTGGAACAGGGGAGAGTCCCGAGGCTTTGGAAAACATCTTGTATCACCCTAGTCCCAAAGGTATCACGTCATAGTGAGCTGAATAACTTCCGGCCTGTTGCTCTGACGTCATATGTGATGAAGACCATGGAGAGGCTGCTGCTTCACAACCTGAGGCCACAGGTCCACCACGCCCTCGACCCTCTGCAGTTTGCATATCAGGAGGAGGTGGGAGCGGAGGATGCCATCATCTATATGCTACACCGATCCCTCTCCCACTTGGACAGAGGCAGTGGTGCTGTAAGAATTATGTTTCTAGACTTCTCTAGCGCCTTCAACACAATCCAATCTGTGCTCCTTAGGGACAAGCTGACAGAGATGGGAGTAGATTCATACCTGGTGGCATGGATCATGGACTATCTTAAAGACAGACCTCAGTATGTGCGTCTCGGGAACTGCACATCTGACATTGTGGTCAGCAACACAGGAGTGCCACAGGGTACTGTACTTTCTCCGGTCCTGTTCAGCCTATATACATCGGACTTCCAATATAACTCGGAGTCCAGCCACATGCAAAAGTTCGCTGATGACACTGCTATCGTGGGCTGCATCAGGAGTGGGCAGGAGGAGGAGTATAGGGACCTTATCAAGGACTTTGTTAAATGGTGCGACTCAAACCACCTACACCTGAACACCAGCAAAACCAAGGAGCTGGTGGTGGATTTTAGGAGGCCCAGACCCCTCATGGACCCGTGATCATCAGAGGTGACTGTGTGCAGATGGTGCAGACCTATAAATACCTGGGAGTGCAGCTGAATGATAAATAGACTGGACTGCCAATACTGACGCTCTGTGTAAGAAAGGACAGTGCCGGTTATACTTCCTTAGAAGGCTGGCGTCCTTCAACATCTGCAATAAGATGCTGCAGATGTTCTATCAGACGGTTGTGGCAAGCGCGCTCTTCTACGTGGTGGTGTGCTGGGGAGGCAGCATTAAGAAGAAGGACGCCTCACGCCTGGACAAACTGGTGAGGAAGGCAGGCTATATTGTTGGCATGGAGCTGGACAGCTTGACATCTGTGGCAGAGCGACAGGCGCTCAGCAGGCTCCTATCAATTATGGAGAATCCATTGCATCCACTAAACAGTATCATCTCCAGACAGAAGATCAGCTTCAGCAACAGACTGCTGTCAATGTCCTGCTCCATTGACAGACTGAGGAGATCGTTCCTGCCCCAAACTATGCGACTCTTCAATTCCACCCGGGGGGGGTAAACGTTAACATTATTCAAAGTTATTGTCTGTTTTTACCTGCATTTTTATTACTCTTTAATATTGTTTTTTTTTTGTATCAGTATGCTGCTGCTGGAGTATGTGAATTTCCCCTTGGAAGTAATAAAGTATCTATCTATCTATCTATCTATCTATCTATCTATCTATCTATCTATCTATCTATCTATCTATCTATCTATCTATCTATCTATCTATCTATCTATCTATCTATCTATCTATCTATCTATCTATCTATCTATCTATCTATCTATCTATCTATCTACATGATATTAGACAGGTGGTTTTAATTTTGTGGCTGGTCAGTGTAAAACTGAACTGACTATACTAATATCTCTAGATTATTATAGTAAAAAAAAATAAAGCAATATTCTCAATATGCAGCTAAACTCTTGCAAGTTGTATAAACATAAGATGGGTTTAGAAAAGGAAGTCCAGATGCTCTGCTGCTGGGAATGCAACAGTGACCTCTATCTTGAGTATGCATTACAATTTATCTGTACTGTTCAGAGCCACTTTTGCTTCTGTGTATTTTCAGACCAGAACAAAAATCTTAAAAGATCATTTTCACCTTTCATATTCACATTATGCAGTTAATTTTAATGTTCTTAGTTATTTATGTAATTTTAATTAATTTCTTGTTTTTAACTGGTTTTTGGTAACTATTAGGTTACTACTCTATTAGGCATACTTTATAAAACGTTTTAAGAAAACTGAACCACAGTCAGTCAATAACCCACTACCTCTAATGCACATTACTGGATGCATTTTTTGCATCTTTAATTGGACTCTGCTGTGAATGAAAGTTTTTGAACCTGAACGCACCTGAATGTAATGCCATACATACATTTTGAATCTTCTTGTTGTTTCAAAACTACCTAAACTAATGATCACAACCAGAAACAGTATACGTCTGTGTGTGTGTAATATTATATCTATTTCTCTCTTTCTCTCTCTGTGTATATGTATATATATATATGTATATGTATGTGTGTGTATTGTAAGCCACTAGGGGGTGTACCGCCACCCTAAACCTAGACACAGACAGGCAGGACACAGGTTCAATTCAACCCCCGTATTTATTTACAGTTTGTGCACACATTACCAACACCGCAATATATAGTACATTCCCTTCCTTGCCGCCAGTCCATCCGCTTCCACTCTTCCTCAGGCTTTATCCACTCCTTCCTCCTGACTCTGGCCCCTCAATGGAGTGAGGCAGCTCCACTTATTCAGGTCCCAGGAGTGTTCAAGGTCGCTCATCAGTATTACCTGGAATCACTCCCAGGTGCGCTGGAGGGTCCTCTACAGGGCTCTGCAGCTCCTCCCTGGCGGCCCCCACAGAACCCAACAAGGCTTTGCGACGATGTGGGTTTGCTCTACGCACCCATCTGACTGCTGGGAGCTCTTGAACCCTTCACTGTCGGTAATGTTACCGATGAGCTTGGCAGTGAGGCATAACAAATGGAGCAAGGGGATGGTGTAATAGTGCAAAAGTGCTTTTATTAAAATCAAATCAAAACAATATCCCAATAAATAGTGCAGTGCCTTCCAAAAGTCTTTAAATAAATAATCCCATAAAATTGAAACGTGGAGGTAAAAACCAATGAATAGAAAAAACAACAATCCTTTAAAACAAGATTAAAACTATGACATGAAGCAGTCTCTTTAAAAACAAGCCCGGTGCATTCTTCATCTGGTGACCCCCCTGCTTCTCCCTATCCAGGCTTCGCAACAGGGGAGCCAGCCTACCTGCAGCTGTCCTTCCTTCTTCCTTCTGGTCTGTAGGCTTCCCGATCCCTGGCTTCGGTTCAGCGGTCTCCCCAGACCGAGACTTGGCTTCCCTAATGACCAGGACGCTCACGTCAGGGAATTCACCACCCAAGCCTCCCAACTCCCGAAGCCTTCTTGGCCTTATGCGGCCAGCCGTCCTTCTTCTGGTCACTCCCGCTCTTCATGGAATGCTCAGCGGGAGCGACCACAGCCATCTGCCCTAGGTGTTGGCCAAACACCCTGCTAGGCCTCACAGTCCAGCTGCCTGCGAAATTGCATGTGCTCGCTCGCTCACTCTCTCTCTCGCTCGCTCGCTCACACTGGCTCTCTCTCCACACTGCTTCTTGCCTCCTTCATTCATGCAACCTCCGTTTCTTTCTCTTTACTTTTTTCCTCTTTTTACCCACCTCGCATTTCTATTTATGAAGAGGACGTGACAGCTGTGGCAAATCAGCAGCCCCGGAACAATAATGGATGTGGACCGCTTCTCACCTGTGCACTTAGGCGAGAAACACCCACATCACGAATCACCCCGGGAAACCGCTTCAGCCACACAACCACCATGCCCCCTCGCTAATCCGCGAGTGCGGTGATAATTTATTTAAAAGTGGCCTTTCTGATGGGAGCTGTGGACCCGCAACACCACAGGCTTCACCAAACTCCAGTTCCCGAAATGCAATGGTGGGAATCCTTGGTGCCACAGCCATGCAGGAGGGCTGCCCTCTAGTGTCTCAGGGGAGGTATTGCCTCATCAATACCCTTTCCCCTGGTCCTTCCACCCAGGTAGTGGCCGTGGCCATCCATCACAATAAATAAATATATATATATATATATACATACAGTACACCCCCAAAATTCGCGGAGGTTACATTCCTAGAGCACCCGGGAATTGTGAAAAACCAGGAATTTTGGACGCGGTTAAAAAAATGCCTATTTTCATAGTTTAAACCCTAAATATGCGCCCAGAATGCTTTAATTTCAAACTCAGCTTAATACATTACCTAAAAATAAAGAATGTAAAGGTAAATCTGTATACTGTACTGCTATGTCTCCCACAGTGCTATAATGTAAAATACAGATGTTACCGCTATATGTACTGTAATTCATGCAAGCGTATTTTCATTGCCAGAAGCCTTAGACGGTGCAGCTCGTTTCGGCGGCATCTTGGGGCTTTAACCCTTAAACTGCCACATACTTGGGGGTTAATGCATCCCTAGACACCAGATACTTTTTTGCTGCACTTTAAGTAAACGTCACAAATAACAAAGAAAAAGTGAAATAATAATGGAACACTTTTTTCATGCAAAGAGTATCACAATTGCTGCAACACTGATCATTTTACACACTATAAACAAACTGTAAAAACTATTTTAAAAAACTACTAGAACAATATGCACAAAGTGCAACTGATGCCATGGATGTAAATCACTGAGCCAACTGCGCTTGAACTGTCTGCACGCAAGCACACAGAGTTAAGCACTGACGCTGGCAGGCTAGTCTTAGTGCAGCTGCAGTACTGCAGGATGTCACACTTGGGTCACAGAAACACAGGAGATTGTACAGACAGGAACTTTATTTAAACACTTCAAACAAACATGTCTCTTTCAGAAGTAAAATAGCTCAGTATGCAGTTACTTATCGATGTAACAATAGACAAATATCATAGGGGAGCACAACCCCCAACAGAAGCAGAGAATGTCTGGGAGAGGAGAGAGAAACAAAGCAATCAGCAAAAAGGACAGGTGCTGTTCAGGCTTTTAAGTAAACGGAAAACACAAGAACATTCTACTGGAGATGTATCACAGTCAATCAGCAGCAAGCAGAAATGAATAATGCTGTAGTGGTCCGGTGCCGCTAAGATTCACACCATCGGTGATTTATTTATTTTTATGAGGGAGATTCCAGGGACGCACCCAGTCTTGACCCAACCAGCGCGCACTCACAAACAGAGACAAAAACAAAGCAAACCAGTAATCAAACAGCAAATAAAGAATGTAACGAAAACAAATGAAATAAGAAAACAACGATTCCACCCCTGTTCCCCTTACAGCAATTACACATTAAATACAACAAAGCACAAACAAAACACACACAGTGGACGGGTTCAGGAGCGCTCCTTTCTTTGCAGGATGGCCATGAATCCACTTATGGTCCTCATGTACACAGGCAGACAACAGATAATCCAGACGCACGAAACGATCCGGGACAAAATGAATAAGTACATGTAACCCAACAGAAGGCAGACAGACAGGAACTTGAAACACAAATTACAAAAACTTTTTTTTTTTGCTTTTCGTCAGCCCCAGCACCCTCAGCAAAAGACCAATCACCAGCAGGGACCGCTGGGAGTTGCATTTTCAAATTCTATTGGCTACTTTCACCATCCCATGCCATGGTTCTCTGTACAGTACAGTGTCGCCACGAAAAAAAGCCATAAAAATTGTGGAGGAGGTTTCCGCTAACAATTATTAGTTAGGTTCTAAGGAAAAAATCAGTGGGGGGTCTACTGTATATATATATATATATATATATATATATATATACAGTACTGTGCAAGAGTTTGTGGAAAAATGCTGTAAACAAAGAATGCTTTCAGAAATATAAATAATCATTGTTTATTGTTATCAATTTACAAAATGCAAAGTGAGCGAACAAAAGAAAAATCTAAATGAAATCAATATTTGGTGTTACTACCTTTTGCCTTCAAACCAGCATCAATTCTTATAGGTACACTTGCACAAAGTCAGGGATTTTGTAGGATTCTAGTCAGGTGTATGATCAACCAATTCTACCAAACAGGTGCTAATGATCATCAATGTCACACGCAGGTTGAAACACAGTCATTAACTGAAACAGAAACAGCTGTGTAGGAGGCTTAAAACTGGGTGAGGAACAGCCAAACTCTGCTACCAAGGTGAGGTTGTGGAAGACAGTTTCATGTCATGGCAAGATTTAGTACAGCAACAAGACACAAGGTAGTTCTACTGCATCAGCAAGGTCTCTAGCAGACAAAGATTTCAAAGCAGACTGGGGTTTCAAGATGTGCTGTTCAAGCTCTTTTGAAGAAGCGCAAAGAAACGGGCAACGCTGAGGATCGTAGACGCAGTGTTCGGCCAAGGAAACTTAGTGCAGCAGATGAAAGACACATCAAGCTTATTACCCTTCGAAATCGGAAGATGTCCAGCAGTGCCATCAGCTCAGAACTGGCAGAAACCAGTGGGACCCAGGTACACCCATCTACTGTCCGGAGAAGTCTGGCCAGAAGTGGTCTTCATGGAAGAGTTGCAGCCAAAAAGCCATACCTCCAACGTGGAAACAAGGCCAAGCGACTCAAGTATGCACGAAAACATAGGAACTGGGGTGCAGAAAAATGGCAGCAGGTGCTCTGGACTGGAGTCAAAATTTGAAATATTTGGCTGTAGCAGAAGGCAGTTTGTTCGTCGAAGGGCTGGAGAGCGGTACAATAATGAGTGCCTGCAGGCAACAGTGAAGCATGGTGGAGGTTCCCTGAACGTTTGGGGCTGCATTTCTGCAAATGGAGTTGGAGATTTGGTCAGGATTAATGGTGTTCTCAATGCTGAGAAATACAGGCAGATACTTATCCATCATGCAATACCATCAGGGAGGCGTATGATTGGCCCCAAATTTATTGTGCAGCAGGACAACGACCCCAAACATACAGCCAAAGTCATTAAGAACTATCTTCAGCGTAAAGAAGAACAAGAAGTCCTGGAAGTGATGGTATGGCCCCCACAGAGCCCTGATCTCAACATCATCGAGTGGGTCTGGGATTACATGAAGAGACAGAAGGATGTGAGGAAGCCTACATCCACAGAAGATCTGTGGTTAGTTCTCCAAGATGTTTGGAACAACCTACAGGCCGAGTTCCTTCAAAAACTGTGTGCAAGTGTACCTAGAAGAATTGATGGTGTTTTGAAGGCAAAGGGTGGTCACACCAAATATTGATTTGATTTAGATTTCTCTTTTGTTCATTCACTGCATTTTGTTGATTGATGAAAATAAATGATTAACACTTCCATTTTTGAAAGCATTCTTTGTTTATTGCATTTTTTCACACCTGCCTAAAACTTTTGCACAGTACTGTATATATATATATATATATATATATATATATATATATATATATATATATATATATAATATGTGTAAATTTATCAAGAGTGTGATGGACGAGGTGGACCCTTTGGAAGCAGGGCAGATGTGACAGCATTTGTTTTCTGGGGTATCCCCTTCAACTTTAAGGATAAAAATGAAAGAGGGGTTTCAGTTATGTATTTCTCTTAGTCTTCCCAATGGACTTTATTTAAAAAGAACTCCCACTGATGGTTCTCTATGCTTCAACATAATGTTTTGGGTTTATGTTGCATTTATTTTCTCATTATACTTTTGAAATTTTTGTATAAGTAAATGGGCTCAAATGTGGAGGTGTGCTTAATAAGAATAAATGCAATTGAAAATGTTGAGTGTGAACCCAACAGGATAACAAAATAATGGTTTAACAAAAAATCTACAGTCATGATTTTCTAGTTATGACTCGCTGTGCAATATATTGAATTTAATGTTGAACTGCAGTTGAGTAATTGGAGTAGTGCAGAGGAGCTGCAGTTCAGTTATTGAGGGTGGCTGTGGCTGTTTTTTTTTTTTTCCCAACCCAGTTGATGAATTAAAACATTCACTCCTAATAAATTTTGCATTTCATTTTGTGGCTTGTTTTTTCATTCTGCCACATTAGGTCTCTCTTATCTGTAGATTTTTCCTGTCCAGGAATATCATTCAAATGATTTGTAGCCCAGAGCAGATTAGTAATTCTGTGCCTTTTGCTTTTTCGCTCTTTCATTTTTTTTATTTTTATTAAATCATTCTTCATAATAAACTCACACAGGTGTTATTAGGAAGACATTGGAGGGTGAACTGTTTGATTCAAAACATCTGCTGATTCTTTTGTCATTGGCATTTCATTATTAACTGGGAGCTGATTAAGAAAACAAAGTTAAAACCAGTGAATTGAGCTGTCTAAGACTAATAGAAGCAAGTAGGGAATGGGAATCTTAATAAGTAAGGTAGCTAAAATGTTGTCTGAGCAAGACTTGTTTCACCATAAATAACTAAATTGCAACCAATATCAGTGGGTACTACACCCTCTAGAACTGAACCTAGGGATCTTTCATGTAGTTTGACTATAATATAATTAAAACATGTCAATGCCTTTGTCAAAGGAAACAATAAAATTTCATGTTAATTCAGCCAAAATAAAATTAAGGCCTTTGGGATTAGTAGGTGCTAGTGTTATATATTTACAGAAATCCCAGGTTATTTACATTAAATGGGTGTTTGATACATCTAGAAGAGTTAAAATCACGATGCAATTTAATATGATAAATACAAATGAATTTGTTTCATTTTCTGGCCCCTTTTTCCCTTCGGTCTGCTAATTTTCTTTTTCTGGCAGAACACTTGTGGTCGTATGGTAGTCATCATTTTTTAATGATCATTGCATGGCTTTTCTTATATTGGTTGCATTTGCTATGTTCGTTGCTAGTCATGTGATGCATTATGTTATTTCATCAGAAGATGGAGATGTACAGCCTCTGTAGTCTACAGTGCAAGTTTTGGATTTGCTCTGAAATACAAACAACCTAATTCTTGGATAATTAAGAGTAATTAAAATAACTTAGCATCAGAACCTTTTCTAATAACTCTTGCTATTGCATTTAGTACTTGATAAATATTTTGATGTTTTCTGGTATCCAGATTCAAAAGCTAATTCTCGTCTTCACCTCTGTCATCTTCCATTAGTGCTTCTCACTTCGTGATTGCTCACTCACACATTTGCCTGCAGGCTGCAACCCTTCCAAGGACATGACACAATTTCACAACAATATAGGACTGCAGAATAGTGTAGCTAACTGGTGGATTATCAGTAATATTCACAAAAATCTATAATATCAACCCCAGAGTTATTCTTCCTGTGTTATACAAAAAGTAAAATGTTTTATTGACTGCTCCTTTCAATTGCAGGTAAAATTCCGTTACAGCGAACTGCCAGAGACCTAAAAAATATTTTGTTGTAATGAAAATTTTGTTGTAATGAGATTCTGTATTTGTCACCATAGTGCTTTCTTTCACTTGCGCCCAGGCGTTTGCAATCATTTCAATAGCTTCTTTCACGTTAATTTTAATCTCCTCCTGTCCACAAGTTATGCTGACAAGAGTTTTTCTCAGTATTTCCTTGCGATAATACACTTTTAGGGTGCAAATGGTTCCCATATCCAATGGCTGAAGTACTGCTGTGCAGTTGGGTGGGAGGAATTCAATGTGAACATTATCTAAATGCGGAAGCATGTTGTGGGCAGCAAACTTATGAATCAGAAGCTGAATCATCCTTCTCTTCTTCTTCATATTGTGAGGTTTCTGAACTCTTTTGGGATCCCTCCCACCCAACAGGAACGTCATGCAGAAGTACGTCCCAAAGCGCGATTGCCGCGTCTGTGTAAGATTGTTGTCCGTTGCCGGTGCAGGGCAACAGCAGGTTCACAGCGGTGCAGTGAGATGCCGCAGAAGCGAATCCTCAAAGATCGTAGTTGTGCTATAAGTTCCTGTCTTGCACCCCAAAACATGAGGCTTAGTCTCAGTAATTTACCAAACCAGCTTTATTCAGCCGGAAACAGGAACAGCAGGGTTATTTATTGTAGCGGGATCTGCCACAGCAGTCAGGCAGGGTTGTGACCAGGTTATTGGCCAAGTTATACTGTGCCCTGCATTTACAATGTTCCTTGCATCACCCATTGAGTTTGCTTTGGCGGAGAGATGCAGTAGAGCTGTGAGCCTACTGTTGCCTCGGCAACAGATAAACAGTCTTCCACAGACGCAGTGATCGCACTTCGGGATGCTCTTCGGCGTGTTGTCCAGTTGGGGGAGGTCCCATGAGAGTTTAGAAACCTCACATTTTCTTGAATGAGTACTGCATTAATAGGAATGTTTCTTGAACGAGCATCCCTTAACCACATAAAAACGGCTTTTTCGATGTCTTCAAATGTAGCAGTTCACATACATTTGCAACCCAACATTTTTCTTCTTTTTTTGCTCGGTCTTTCAAGAAAGTTGACAGTGTCGATGGCGAAATTCCAAATTCACTGGTAACGTCTTTTTTTCTTTTTGCCACAATCGAGAGCTGCAAAAATTTAAAGTTTCTTTTTTTCTAATATGAACTGTTATCGTTTTTTCGTGTCTGCTGTTTCTATAGGAGGGTGACAATAAGTTAAATTCCAATGGATGTTTTTTAAATGTTGACGAGCAATAGGCAAAAGGTATCACTGAAAACCACAGAAAACAAAAACAGCAAAAAAAAAAAAAAACAGTACGAGGAAAGTTCGAAGAAAGAATTTCTGTTTGGGGATCGTTGTGCACAACTGAGCTGCGGCCACAGAACTAACTGCTCTGTGGGAATGATTCATTCAGGCATTTCAAGGTCTTTTGGGCACTTCATTGTAATGAAAATATCTGCTGAATGTATTTCGTAGTAACGAGACTTGTGTCATATGGGGAAATTGTCGTGACCATAAAAATACTTTGTTTTAATGAAAATTTGGTTGTAAAGATATTCGTTGTAACAGAATTTTACCTGTATAATAGGTCCTGAATTGGAAGTAACCCAGGTGACTCTGTTTTGTTCACCCACCCTCTTATGTTGCCAATTAACTGTTGGTAGGATCTGTGTGTGTTTGGGGGGTTGGGGGGGAGTAGGTCATGTGGAAGGCATTACTCATACTGTTGTACAGTCAAGTGCTTATGCAGATTGTATAAAGCAGATAAAATGCAATTCTTGTTTTCTTACCTACAGTATCATTGTAGATTGTTCATATATGATTAGGCTTAATCACTAAACTGATACTTCTTGCAGTTATCAATGAACATTTCCAATGGAAAAAGTAGAAAAATATTCCTGACATCTTTGTCATCATTTAATTGTTTTTACAAAGAAATCCATATCCATATATTTTCAGGAATATCTGAAATTAATCTAAGTGTACAGTCTTATGTACTGAAATGTATCAACTGAAATGCTGAAATGTTCTTTTATGTTTTGTCCAGTATGTTTAATTAGCTGTTCTCAATTTTACTGTGGATTCATCCTTGTTCTGTAGATTTTCATGCAAATGTCACGCCACAGTTTGTCTTATACATTGATAGATGTCTCATAGCAGTAATGGCAGTAACATTAAACCTACAATAGATTTGGTAAATTTCCCTCCCTCATAAAGTCATTTAATGATTCAAGCCCAAAAATGAGCCATAGACCTAAAACTCTAAAAAGGTCCCAAAATGAATAAAGGAAAAAATCAAAAAGGTAAGACAGGAACCAAAAACCCTTGTCCAAGTAACAAAATCTAATAATATTTAAAATTAAATTACTAAATTATATAAAGAAAAACAAAAAATACCCAAAGGATCTAACTGAAGAAGAACAGAAATTTTCTCATTTACAAAATTTTAAAGCCAAGAATAAAGTTCAATAAAATTTTAAAGTAGCAAAACTAAATATTCAAAAATTGAAGAAAACAAAAATATCAAATTAAAGAGCAAAAGAAGTAAAGAAGTCCAAATAAAGACAAAACCACATTCACTAATAAAAAATCTATACCAGGAAAACAGGAAATAGAATAAAAAAATCATAAAATGAAAAGATCAATTAAAAAACTTACAAAGAGGAGCCAAACAGCAAAACCAAAGTGTAGCTAGCTGTTACTTCAGCAATAAGGTTAAGGCAGCAGGTGCTTTAGACTTTAATTATTAAAGGAAACGAAATGGTTATGGGAAAAGCATGAAGAAAATGTACAAATTATATTAAAATGTAACCCAAGAATAGACCAGGGAATGAAAAAATTGCATAATCGAAACAAATGAAAAACACTAGAAAACACTATTTTTTGTTGCTGAATTTTATTTCATTTAAATGATATATGATAATCCCTCCGTGGTGGGCTGGCGCCCTGCCCGGGGTTTGTTCCCTGCCTTGTGCCCTGTGTTGGCTGGGATTGGCTCCAGCAGACCCCCGTGACCCTGTAGTTAGGATACAGCGGGTTGGATAATGGATGGATGGATGATAATCCCTTGCAATATTTCTTTTCACAGTTCTTATTTTAATCCCTTTGATTATATTTGGATTATGCCATTTACTATATTTTAAATGAAGTGCCCAGTTAATATAGACAGCAAATTAAAATTTGTAAAATGAAAAATCAGTGTTACATGTAAACATATAAAAACAAAAAAATAAATCCAATAATGTCAAAATAACACTAATGATTCCACAAATAACATTTTCTTTAATATGCGAGTGTCACAAGCAAGTATGCTTTTTTTATTACAATATTTTAAGACTTTGATTGCTATTTCAAATATTGATACATTTTCTAAAGCATCTGAAATTCATGCAAAACAACAAATTGTTCTCTTTATAAAAAATGTTAGTTGTGTTGCACATTTATAAGTGTGGTGTCCAATTATCTACATTAGTCTTCAAGCTGCCCCTAATTCTAAGTACTGTATGTAATACAGAATAAATACTCTCAAATGAATTTGATCTTGTCTCTCTGATAAAAAGTTAAAGGGCTGCATTTGTTAGTCTACTCAGGCCTAGTTTTATAAGGGTTTAAAATTTTGCATTTGGGAGAAAAATGTTCAGCCTTGCCAACACTCTGATTATGTAATAGCGATGTTCTTGCAGTATCTCATTCAATTTATTTTTAGTAATGTGACTAAGCAGTTTGCTCCATTATACAGATGTCTGTCTAGTTTAGTTAGAACAACCCTAGTGGGTTTGGCAGTGCCTTTCAATGTAAGGCTGACCAAAGAGAATGCCTCAGCTTGCTTAGAAAATTAATGCCTGGATATCAAAAATCATACTGAGTGCACATAAATGTTACAAATAGATTGACTTTTTTCAAAAGTGAAAAACTGGTGGCATTTGATAACAGAATTTCAAAAAAACTAAAATATTTGAACATTCTGTTTTTAACCCTTATAAAAAATGTTCAGCTTTACCATTCCATGTGGGACCAGTGGATATAGGTATGCCATGAAATTGGCAAATTGATTTGAAATTGGCCTGTTATATTTAAAAGAAATCAGTGACCAGGGTTAACTATTAAAATATTAAACAAATTCATTTTTTTCAAGTTTATTATTAAACTATGTACAAAGTTGTAAGCTTCATATAACAAGTAGAACAGTGATTGTGAGCCTGTGGTAATGATGATTAACAGTCTATGGCTAAAGCGTCTTGCAAATATACACGTGATAAAACTCTAAATGTGTGTTGTTTGTTTGGAGAACACATTATATATGTTAAAAATAAACAAAACCTGTTGCAAGGAAAAACATTCTGTAAAACTAGATTATCACTCAACTGGTGGTAAAAGTGAACACTGCTTTACTGTCGGCTGTAATCAATATCTGTCATTCACATTTAACGGTCATACAGTAAATATCTGAAGTTGAAAGAATTGGCAGCTACACCTGCTAAAAGATGAACTCATTCAAAATAATCATTGTGCAGTTACACCCATTTAAAAGGAGGTGACAACAATGCCTATTAAGCCATGTCTTTTTGCTGTGGATAACAAAGAGCCACAAGAGATATACTGTAGATTTCTATAGTCAATAGACTCAAAATAGTAAATTTGCCTTTTGACTCTCATTCCAGTAGAACTACAGAGGAGGCTGTACAGCAACAAAGTTCTAACTGCACATCTAATTGAATAACTTAAGTAAGTGGAAAATTACTGTCTAATTGTAAACTGAAAACATGCCATACATGAATACTTGCTATACTGTCATGTGCCCATTTACGGTCAAACAAGTTGAGGCCATTTATTCTTGCAGCCAAGGGTCATAGGTAAACAATAGGGAAATAATCTAGCTGCAACAAGCTGCAAAGGCCAAATGCTTTTTGTTTATCACATACTTGAGGCACTGCTGATAGCCATAGAATGATACGAATGGTGCCCAAAAATTCCCAGAGCTGTTTTTTTAAAAAAAATGTATTATACAACATACAGCAATTCCCTTTAGGTAACTGTCCAGATACTCCCCTTGAGAAATAATACACCTGTCCCAGCGCTTCTCCCATTCCTGTTACTATTTCCTGTGTTACTGTGTCTAAACCCCCTACAATTTTTTTTTCTGGAATTCTTTCTTGGTAGAAAATTGTCTTCTCTTTACTCTCAGTTTTAATTTTGGGAACAAAAAAAGTTACAGGGAGCAAGATCTGCCGAGGGCAGGAGGTATAAACTAACAATCCACTTTTTTTTTTTTGGTCAAAACAAATGTGTGCAGGTACGTTGTCATGGTGTAAAATGCAGTTTTGCTTGCACCACTGCTCTGAATGCTTCTTTTTCCACTCATACTTTCCCACTGATGCCTCAGCATCATGTTGCTGATTATTAGTCTGTTCATGTAGATACTCTATTAAAATGTCATCATTGTCTTGATGTTCAATATGACTTAATGTGTTTTTTTCAGTAGAAAAGCAAATGGCAAAGTCACAGATAGGGCTGTGGAGACAGAAAACCTTTGACTCAGAATCCTTAATTTATGGTACCACCCACACTCTTAACTTTGATTCCTCTATTTATAATTAGACCCACATTTACTGTTTTGATTGAAAGCACACAACATATAAGGTGTGAGGCATTTTATCACTGCCAAGATTAATCATCCAGCTACTTTTTAGCACCTTAACCTGCTAAAGTTTTTAAGTTTAAAGGCTGTAGCAAACCTGTTGCTTTTTTGTAATAGTACTTATTACTAAAGTAGTTACAAACATTGAGTAATATTAAACAAAACATAAAACTTAAAAAAATAAAAATGAGGCTGTATTTGTATCAAAAGACTAGAAGAACAAATAGCTAAATAGAATCAGTACATATGAAATTAGAAATTAACACATTATATTACAATTTACATTTAGTTGGAGTTTTAGATTTTACACTTCTTCCAAATCCAGGAACCCAGTAATTACTTTCAACACTGATTCCAAATTAACAACTTCGCCTCAACATCCCTGGGGCCTCATGTATAATGGCGTGCATAGAATTCACACTAATACATGGCGTTTGGACAAAAGTGGAAATGTGAGTACACGTAAAATAATCCAGATGTATAAATATGTGCATACGCCAAGTTCCATGCACTTCTCCTTTATAAATCTCAATGAACGTGAAATTTTAATGCATGTGTACAGCCCCACCCCTACTCCTCTCAGAATTTAGCATATTTTAATATGCAAATCAATATAATTATAACCTTTCGTTCAGTGCTTGGTTAAAAAATAATGGAAAAGGCAAGCAAAAAAAAGAATGTCAGCAAATATGAAGTGGAGCCAAGGAAAAATGGACTTGGCTTACGCAGTGGCATAGGCAACAAAGGCATGTCGGAGACGCTCGAAAGTTCAGAAAGTCGCACAGTGCCCAAAAGAAAAATGAAGTGGTCAGATATCACAGTCGACGTGAAAAGGCGAGTTGCAGCCCACTATCTGGCTGTTCTGTTTCAGACAATACTGTAAAAACTGACCCCCGTGCAATTGTCAGGCAGTGATGATGCTGCTGTGCCAAGCACGTCTTCGGGCTGGGAGGCCATCTGGCTGTGTGCTGACAGATGCTGTTCTGGAGTCACAAAATGCAACAGTGGATGCTGTAAGAGATGTGGTCAATGAACTAGGGAATATAAGGTCTATACTATGTGATACTGTCCACAGATTCAATGAATTTGTTAAAAAGTAAATGCTGCATCTGATTTCCAGTTCTTACATTCTGCTAATTACATTCAAACGAAGTTGTAATGCTGTCTGACCTGGCTGATCATTTGGTGGGTTAGGGTCAGGTTCATCATAGAGCATCTCTTCTGAACTAATTTTTCAGCATCTTGCAGTGTTATAAGAACTCTAACTTTTGCTATATTTGTTAAGTGAAAAAATGCTGTCCTATTAATCTGATTAATATGTGATTTAAATTCAGGTCAGAGTCAATAGTTACCCCTAAATTCTTTACCTCTGTCTTGACAATTAATCCTAATGTATCAAGTTTATTTCTAATATCCTCATTATATCCATTATTGCCAATCACTAAAATTTCTGTTTTCTCTCTATTTAGTTTGAGAAAATTGCTACTCATCCATTCGTTTACACAAGTGAGACATTGTATCAGTGAATCAAGAGTGTTGGGGTCGTCAGGCGCAATTGATAAATACAGTTGTGTGTCATCAACATAGCTGTGGTAGCTCACATTATGCCTTGAGATAATCTGACCTAACGGAAGCATGTAAATCGAAAAGAGCAGCGGACCCAGGATAGAGCCTTGTGGAACGCCATATAGAATATCATGGGTCTTTGAAGTATAATTACCACAACTAACAAAGAATTTTCTCCCTGCCAGGTAGGATTCAAACCAATGTAAGACACTGCCAGAGAGGCCCAACCATTGACTAAGATGATTTCTAAGAATATTGTGATCAATGGTATCAAATGCGGCACTCAGATCTAAGAGAATGAGAACAGATAAACGGCCTTTGTCTGCATTTACCCGCAAGTCATTTACTACTTTAACGAGTGCAGTTTCTGTACTGTGATTTGTTCTGAAACCTGACTGAAACTTATCAAGAATAGCATGTTTATTGAGGTGATCATTAAGCTGCATAATGACTGTCTTCTCTAGCATTAGGTCTAACATTTTCCAAAGCAGAGGAGTCAAGATTATTTTTCTTGAGTAGGGGTTTAACTACAGCAGTCTTAAGACAGTCTGGAAAGACCCCTGTATCTAATGACGAGTTTACTATGTCAAGAATATTATCAATTAGCACGCTAGATACTTTGAAAAAACTTGTTGGTATTGGGTCAAGGACACAGGTGGAGGGTCTCAGTTGAGAAATTATTTTATATAAATCAGGTAAATCTTTCCTGGAGAAATAATTTAATTTGTTTATAATGGAGTACCAGGGTTTAAGAGGATTAGTACTGGGGAGATGTATTATATTGTTTCTAATATCATTAATTTTTTGATTAAAAAATACATCAAAACCCTCACAAGTTTCACTGGAAGTATTTTGGAGGTATTCCATTGAGTGACCTGGATTTAGCAAGCGATCATTTGTAGAGAATAAGACTCTGGGATTACTAGTGTTGTTATTTATAATTCTAGAGAAATAACACTGCCTCTCAAGACAGACTGTGTTGTTGTATTCTGTTATTTTAACCTTCAATATCTCATAGTGGATAATCAGTTTAGTTTTTCTCCATTTACGCTCAGCTCTCTGGCATGTTCTCTTAAGATCAGACACTCTTTGGGTCTTCCATGGTATAACAGTGCTAGAAGATTTTTTAACTATATTTTCAGGTGCGACTATGTCAGCAGCAGCTCTCACCTTAGTATTAAAATTTTCCACCTTACTATTTACATTGTTCTCACTATTGTAGTAAACACTACAAATGGACTGGTTGCTTAGAATGTTTGTAAATTTTGAAGCTGCTGATGAATCAAAGAAGCATTTTTTAACAATGTGTTTCTTTTGAATGTTTTCTATCATTATTTCTATATTAAATACAGTGGTGAAAAAAAAAGTGAAGGTGCTTTTATAGCATAGTGATGACACAGAGCGCCACAATGGACCAGTTCTCTGCTCTTTACTTTGAGACGACTCACTATCCTTAAAAAGACTGCTCGCATTTTGCCACACTAGTTGGAAAAAGCATCTGTGATTGTGTGGAGCTGACATTTTTATAGGTTTTCTAGCTACAGTATATATGGTGTAATGTCAGCTTATTCTTTTGGTGATCCATCTCATGTCTGGCATCATTAAAATAGCAATGTGCATGCAGTTGACTGCTCCGATTACATTTGGCGAAGTGGACGTTGCTGCGAATTGCGTTTTTATGTTTGCCAGTTCAACCACAGTGTAAGGAAATATTATATATCTGGATAACAAGCGGTTAATACCATCCTATACAGCTGGCATGGTGCGACTCAGTGATGATCGTGAAATATTCAATTGGTCACCAAGTTCAAGTTAAAAAGCTCCTGAAGCTAAAAATCCAAGAGTGTGCAGAACTTGCAAAGGAGGAGGTAGAAGAGAATTCCTCAAAGTTTGCCTTTGTAAAGCCAGTGCCAGTTCAGCACACAACTCCAAGAGGAAAGCTTTTGGAAATCGAAATCGACTTAGAAGCCAGTCGTCATCATCTGTAAATAAGTGCTCTCTTCTAATTCTTCCATTTGCGATGTCTTCTAACAACACTAAAGCAGCCGTGATAGTTGGAAGAGTTTGGCCATTCTGTGCACCATTATATTGTTACAGAATGATTACAATCAAGTGAATTAAATTTGTAAGCGATATGTAATTAATTTCGGTGTATTTGATAAAACCCACATCATAGATTTGAATCTAAAAAAGAAAAACAGACCACAGAAACAGTAGCACTGCTTTGATGCTGGCTGCCTCAAGTTTTCAAAACTGAGCAGAAACGTGTGTATGCAAGGGGAGGACCCTTCCATGAAAATGTGCAGGGCTTTACGTTTAGTTTTATACATCTTGAAGTGAGCGTGGAAGTGGGCATATGCAACATTTTTGTGCATAGTCACCGTTTATACATGGATCACTGCACGATTGTAGAATAATTGTCAGAAGTACGCATCTCAATCAACTGCACACAATCCCACTTGGCAGACTGATTAACAAGACTCTAGGCATAGGATATCTGGAAGCATAGGTGATAACTACACCCTAGTCCCATGTTATGGATTGATTCTGGCAATTTTTGGGTCCCCGCTTGCACACTCGGCTTAGAAGTAGAGGTAGAGCTGCACAGAAAGGAGTCTTTCAGCTGTCTTCCTTTTTGCACGGATACAGCAACTAATAAATGGCCACAAAATTGAAAAGTGAAAAAAAATATTTATTTGGTACTCACAGATTTCCAGGCTGCGGGGCACTGTATGACCATGTAGAATATACTTGAAGTTATGCTTTATGCCTTTGACATGTGTTTTTTTGCTTCTTATCTGTGCAGATGATTCACAATTTTTTTTGCATCAATATATCTTTTGTTATTATTATTAATCAATTATTAATCAATTAATCCAAAAATCCACACCCATTAATTTAAAGATATTACCAACCTTCTCATCCATTGGTTTTGAATGTTGTGAAAGGCAGTCATTCCATAATAAATCTGGAGATTAAGAAATAAAAATAGAAAAGTTGTCAGATAAGATAAGATATTGCATTTTTTGGAGTAAGCACTCTGTTTAGAATGACATTAAATGTAATGATATTAAAATGCCAGGAATTGCACATCATGCAGAATAATGTATGGCACACACTTGTTGCTAAGATCAAATCTGAAAACATTCACTTTGGCAAAATGTATCATTTATCAAGTAGTCCAGGGGAGGAGTCTTTAGAAATGTATCTTCTTGAGTTACCAAATAAAGAGGACTACTGGTTGTTTAAATGATATGAAGGTTGATTGCCATGTATTTTAAAGCATTTATATTCTGTATAGTTCACGAAAATCTCTTATACCAGTAGCATACATTTCTGCAGATGGAATGCCGCCAATTTGAGGGAAAATAATCCTTATTAACCCTTTCCAAAGTAACTAGAGTTCTATTCCTTTGGGTAAAGCATAGATGTTTAAAATTTCCCATTTTAGAAGCAGCCTGATGTTTCAATTGATCATTTATGCTTGAGTCACTGGTTGTGCTGCTCGCACTGACCCAAAATTAGTTGGCAAGTTCATTAAGCACTAAACTATTACTGTCACATGAAAGGGGAAGAATTAACTCCTGAGAATATAAAATGATTCATTAGTCTGAAAATATAATGTGTGAAAACAAGTGGAATACATTTAGTGATAATGGTTTTAACCTTTTGTTTCAGTGCAGTTGAGACAGTTGAACAGTATTTATAACTGAATTAAACATAGAGTAATGCCCTAACCTCATAAACATGTAAGATAAATGCGAGAAAGTTTAAAAATGAGAAAAGTCGATTCAGTTCACCTAGATTGTTTAGTTTATTTTGTCAAAGAATTACATCTACTTGATACATAATTAAAGGCAAGGCATTTTCTCCGGCGACACCTTCTTGCATACCTGAACTCACTTTTTAATGAACTGATTGCTAGTTTCCTATTAAACTACATGATGTCTAATTCCCTATTGGTATTACCTAATTAATGTAATATTTGGCATAAAAAAATCCTCCAGGCTAGTTTTGACAGTGGGTCAGCATGTCTCAGTATTCCAAAGCCTTTGGCTTAAATTACAGCCTGGTCACTATTTGGGTGGAGATTTCCAGTTTATGTTCACAATTCTGTTTTTGTATGCAAGTTAGGTGTTGCACAGCAAATGACCATTATTGGAAATAATGGCAGAAAAAGATAAAGCTCTATTACATACAGTATTTTACTGAAAACATTTCAAACTTGTTATTAAAATGAGAATAAAGCAATATTAAGGTAAGCAGAGAGCTGAGGAGACTTCGTGCTAGGAAAGCAGTGAGTCCAGATGGAGTACCGCCAAGACTGTTGAAGGCCTGTGCAGTGGAGCTGGGGAGTCCTCTACAGACCATCTTCAACCTGAGCCTGGAACAGGGGAGAGTCCTGAGGCTTTGGAAAACATCTTGCATCACCCTGGTCCCAAGGGTATCACGTCCTAGTGAGCTGAATGACTTCAGGCCTGTCGCCCTGACGTCACATGTGATGAAGACCATGGAGCGGCTGCTGCTTCACCACCTGAGGCCACAGGACCGCCACACCCTCAACCCTCTGCAGTTTACATACCAGGAGAAGATGGGAGCGGAGGATGCCATCATCTACATGCTACACTGATCCCTCTCCCACTTGGATAGAGGCAGTGGTGCAGTAAGAATTATGTTTCTGGACTTCTCTAGTGCCTTCAACACAATCCAACCTCTGCTCCTTAGGGACAAGCTGACAGAGATGGGAGTAGATTCATACCTGGTGGCATAGATCGTGAACTATCTTACAGACAGACCTCAGTATGTGCGTCTCGAGAACTGCAGGTCTGACATTGTGGTCAGCAGCACAGGAGCGCCACAGGGGACTGTGTTTTCTCCAGTCTTGTTCAGTCTATATACATCGGACTTCCAATACAACTCGGAGTCCTGCCATGTGCAAAAGTTCGCTGACAACACTGCTATTGTGTGCTGCATCAGGAGTGGGCAGGAGGAGGAGTATAAGAACCTAATCAAGGACTTTGTTAAATGGTGTGACTCAAACCACCTACACCTGAACACCCGCAAAACCAAGGAGCTGGTGGTGGATTTTAGTTGGCCCAGGCCCCTCACAGACCCTGTGATCATCAGAGGTGACTGCGTGCAGAGGGTACAGACCTATAAATACCTGGGAGTGCAGCTGGATGATAAATTTGACTGGACTGCCAATACTGATGCTCTGTGCAAGAGAGGACATAGCCAACTATACTTCCTTAGAAGACTGGCGTCCTTCAACATCTGCAGTAAGATGCTGCAGATGTTCTATCAGCGAGCGTCCTCTTCTACGCAGTGGTGTTCTGGGAAGGCAGTATAAAGAAGAGGGATGCCTCACGCCTGGACAAACTGGTGAGGAAGGCAGGCTCTATTGTAGGCACGGAGCTGGACAGGTTGACATCTGTGACGGAGTGACGGACGCTGAGCAGGCTCATGTCAATCATGGAGAATCCACAGAATCCATTGAACAGTATCATCTCCAGACAGAGGAGGCAGCTTCAGCGACAGACTGCTGTCACTGTCCTGCTCCACTGACAGACTGAGGAGATCGTTCATCCCCCACTCTATGCGACTCTTCATATTCCACGGGGGGTATAATGTTATTGACTGTTACACCTTCCTCGCACTCTCCACCTTGCATTTTTTAACTTACACTGCATTTTTTATCACTCTTTAATTAATATTGTATTTATCAGTATGCTGCTGCTGGAGTATGTGAATTTCCCCTTGGGGATTAATAAAGTATGTATCTATCCCTATCCTATCTATTACAATACTTTAATTCACAAAATGCCTATGATTAAAGCTTATTTAAACTCAGCTGAAACACAGGTACATATATCTACCTTATACTTAAATATTCTACAATTTTGATAATGACAGAGTATCTCACATGTTTGGAAAAGGCATAATGATGGCACAAAAATCCACCACTGGTGATTGTGAAACATGTACATTCTTTGCTGTGTGATCACTCACGGGGTCACTTCCCCTCCCAGTGGCTATACTTACGCAGATGGCATGTCTGGTGTGTGTACCTAAGAGAATGGAATTATAAGCAGTGGGTTCTATGACTCAACTAAACAGGTAGCTGCCAGTCTAGCTGCATACCTGTGACTGAGCCTATTTGTGTGGCTGCTTGCACCACTGGTTACATTCAGTTATCTGTGCTGTCTCTGTTGAAGGATCATTCAGAGTGTCACCTCCCCCTCCTAACTTCCTGAGACTGCATATTTGAAACGTGTAATTAGGACGCTGGGAATTACAAGGTGCACTACATAGCTACACCATCATCTGCTGGTCTGTCTCCTTATCTGTGACTGAACTTATTTGCATGGCTGTAATATGTGCTAGTAAAAGTATGAAATGATTGAAATAGTGAAAAAGTATATACTATACTGTACTGAACTATGCATCAAACTTGCTGACAACTGCTACATGCTCATTTGTGCCAAAACCTGTTCTTTTCTTTCCAAACAAGCAAGCTAAAGTCACTAGATAGAAAACTGATTGAAAAGCAAGTAAAGAGGACAATCTTAAGATATTATATGCTTGTTATCTGTGGAATTAAAAAAAGTCATGATCACTATAACCCACCTGTATAGGGTACTCAGCAAAAAAAAAACAAAAAAACATGGGTCTATGTAGTGCTGGGCAGTATACCGGTTCATACCGAAAACCGTTTTTTATTTTTATTATTATATGGATTTTTCTTATACCGCAACACCGGTTTAAATTGCCTAAACGACGTTCGGACTGTGGCACAGCGGGAAACTGTTCAAGGGGAACCTTTTTCACTGCTACACCGCTAAATAGGCATGCAACGGAGTAAATGGGTTAGTGGAGGTATTGCTCAGTGAAAATGGACAGAGAACATTCCGAAACTGAAGCTGTAGCTGACGATAGTGTGACGACATATTGACTTTATTCTTGACATTTCTACTTTTATTATCGCCGTTTATGTCAAGATTAAAGTCAACATGTTGACTTTATTCTCGTAATTTGTCATTAAAGTAGAACATCATAAACTAAACTTCATCTTAAAATAAATATTTAATTTACTAGATTTTTCTCAAACCCCATCATAAGTTATATGGCACATTAAATGCTTTGTGTTAAGTGTTCCCCGAGCCATGTTAAATTGGTACGTGCTTCTTAAACTGACTTCCTCTTGTACTGAGGAGGCGCCGGCAGCGATCGCTGCACAGAATACTGTACATTCACTTCATGATATTCCTGCTCCCTGAACATTTAGAATGCTAAGATAAATACTTGTTATCATTTTCATGATGAAATGCATTAAAGCATGTATTAATCATGTGAGGGTACAGTGGCGTGGAGGTTGCACTGCTGCCTCGCAGCAAGGGGGTCTTGGGTGTACCCTGCCTTGAATTTGCATGTTTTTCTGGTGGGTTTACTTGGCGTGCTTCAGTTTCCTTTCAAAGTCATGTAGGATGTGGGGTTTTGTTATGTTATATTGACCCTGCTAGTGTATGTTTTGCTCGTATTCACCCTGCGATGTCCTGGCGCCTCGTTCAGGATTTGCTCCTGCCTCGCACACAATGCTTGCTGGGATGGGCACAACCCTGAATGGATGGCATAATTAAACATGTATAACGAAGATATTTTTAAAGTTCTGAACACTCCGTGGGCTAAGTTTATAACTAGTTTTAATTTCACAAAGGCGTTTATCGTGTGGTGATTGGTTAGGTGGAGAAAGAAAAAGGAAGGATAGGAGCTAAGGGTTTGGTATGTCAGACAGACAGCATGCATGCAATAAAGAAAGCCCACTCAGAAGAACATCAATTGAATTCTGTGTTCGTGTCTCCAACCACCAGATCACAAACTCAAGATTTACACAATATTTAAGTTAAACCTTTGCGATTACCATTCATACATCCAGTTTTTTGGAGCCTCGTCACACCTGCTCTCTACACTGAACATACACCTGGGGACCCCTTACTGCGAGGGAGCAGCACTACCGCCACACTACTGTGCATGTTTAATACCTGCTTTAATGCATTTCATCCTGAAAATGATATCAAGTATACAGTATATCTTAGCATTCTAAATTTTCAGAGAGCAGGAATATCATGAAGTGAATGGGTTCTGTGCGGTGATCATTGCTGGTGGCTCCTCTTAGTGGGGAGGAAGTCAGTTTAAGAAGCGCGTAATGATTAACAACTGGGTCAGGTCTACAGCCCCGCCCCAAATTGTAATTAGCAACAGGTGATCAAGCACCTGGAGCACTTCTGGGTGGGCTATAAAAAGGGCCATCATCCACCACTCAGGAGCCAGAATCTGGAGGAAGAGGATGAGGTTGCCTGAGACGAGTGGTGGTGCCAAGGTGGAGAGGATTGTGATTTATATTAAGTACTTTTGGGACTGTGTTGTGGCTGGGGGGTTCACGGGGAAGACGTGCCCTCCAGCTGAAGAAAAATAAAAGTCTTGTGTATTTTTATACGTGCCTCTGAGTGAGTCTGTGCTGGGTCGGGCGCTATATAGCACCTTTATCACAATGTATATAGCTTAGCTTGAAGCAAGGTCCATATTAATGCAATTTGCCTAAATAATGTTTCAATTGTTAAAGATGTCATCACCAAGTTGCACTTGTTTTATTTTATTTTATTTTTATTTGGTGAATACTGTGTAATGCACCTGGGCTTGAAGTAATAGTATTATTACTGGAAGTTGCACTATTGTTTATTTTATTGTTATTATTTATTAGTTTAAATATTATGCAGTTTAATGATGGTAAAGTTGTTTAAAAAGTCACTTTAACGTGTCGGTGGACAGAGATTATTAACATTAATAGAAAGCGTACTTGGTTTACAAAAAATATTTACTATTTATTCCTTTTCTAAGACATGTTCAGTGCAATACAACTTTTGACAAGCACCTCTAGATATTTTACTAAGTCTAAATGCCTCTTTGGATGGTTGAAAACATGCTGTCAAAATTATAGTTTAAGTTGTTTGCAAAATTTGTTCAATAAAAAGGTTCTATATTTTGACTGCATTTGTCATACAATATGATTCCTTCTCTTCATTAGTGCCACCCCCTTGAAAACTATCACTTTATGGGGTCATGCAAACCTGTATTAATACTTGTGTGCACATTAAAATGTTTTTTTTTGTACAATGAACAATTCTCATAACAATGGAATAGGTTATTCTTAGCCAGTCTACTGCAGTAATTGCAGTGAAAAATGTGGTTAGCATCCACTCATGCATGGGAAAAAAATACCGTTGAATACCGTGAAACTGGTATAATTTTGAAAAATACCGTGATATAGAATTCTGGTCATACCGCCTAGCACTAGGTTTATAACAATGATTTCTTTAAAAGGGGGTTGCATGTAATTGGTGAAGTGATTGTGATAATTGGGTGATCACAGTGTTATCATGGCACTTTAGTGTGGTTACATGCAACATGAGAGTAGGACATGCAATTGTAAATTTCATTGTATTTTGTACATGTGACAATACTACTATTACTATGACCTTCACTATTACTGCAGGGTGTCATTCCATCATCCCTGGCTTATTATATTTTATATACAGTAATATATTATTATATAATATATAATATTTTATGTTTATTATTGCAAGGAAGAAAATGCTTAGTGTGTTTGATTTGCTTGGTATTACAACTAACGTTTTAGTTGTGTTTGCATGATATTTTAGGGTGACTTGTTCCCAATACAAATCCAAGTAAAATACTCAAACATATTTGTCCCTAAAAAAGCACATTGCTTTATAGTTAACTTTTGTAAAACAGTACTTGAATGAAATGAATACTGTGTCTTCTACAAAGTTCACAGGATAGGAACTGCTTACTCATGGTGTTAAACATTTTGTAAGATATCAGATTTGACCAGAAGACATTTATACCACCCCTAAATTGTACTGTTGAGGAATCACAGTCCTTGAATGCCTAATTGAGTCTGCTGTAAATTAAAATATATTGATGAAAATTTGATTTAAGGAAGAGCTAGCACCCGACCCGGCACAGATTGAGGCAGAGGCACGTACTTAAATAAAACACGCTTTTACCTGTAGTTAAGTTCTCAATTCATAGAGATACTGTGGTTGGTCCAAAATATTCAAGAAAGCCATCTGTTCTTCCTGTAGTTGAGCTGGTACTGTGAGGAAACTTTCCATAACTAATGCTGTAAACATTTTGTATTTAAATTGACATTTTATTTATAGTCCACTGAATACTGTTTTTTGTTTGCTCATTAGTTGTTGTAGCTTAGCAAGAAGAGATACTGTTCTGTAGTTGGCTTTGACAAACGTTTAATTTGCTTGAAAGACCAAATAAAATTTTATATATATATATATATTGTGAAGGACAGCCGGGTCCCATGCCCGGCAGGGGCGCCCCTACTGCATCTGTTCCGGGGGAGCTACCATGGACAGCTCAATACCTCCCCCGGGACGCTTGGTGGCAGCCTCCCTGGCAGACAATGATTTTCCAACCTGGCACATGGCTCCATGGGAGATGGAGTCCTCCACAGCCTGGTTGGGGGCTCGGATGGCCGCCAGGGGGAGCTACATGGAGCCTGCAGCCTGGCTGGTCAAATCTTCAGCCCCACCCGGAAATGCAATTAGGGCCAAGTGCTTCCAGGTGGGGTATAAAAAAGGCCAGCCACCACCACTCGAGAGAGCCAGAGTCGGGAGGAGGAGGACTAAGCCTGAGGAGGAGTGGTGGTGCCAGAAGGATTGTTATAGTTAGTGTGAGTGTTTTGGGACTGTGTTGGGCCTGTGGGACACGGGGAAGGCGTGCCCCACGGCTGAAGAAAAATAAAAGCGTGTTTTATTTAAGTACGTGCCTCTGCCTCAATCTGTGCCGGGTCGGGTGCTATATAGCGCCTTTCACAATATATTGTAACAGAGGCGCTATATAGGCGCCTGACCCGACACAGATAGACACAGAGGCACGTATAAAATAAACCCAAGTTTTATTTTTCTTTACTCGTGGGCGCACGTCTTTCCCGTGACCCACAGGCAATACACGGTCCATAAAGCACTTAAACACACCAATAATCCTTTCTCCTTTACCACCACTTCTCCTCAGGCTTAGTCCTCCTCCTCCCGACTCTGGCTCTCGAGTGGTGGTGGCTGGCCCCTTTTATAGCCCACCCGGAAGTGTTCCAGGTGTTTGACCACCTGGTCCCAATTGCACCTCCGGGTGGGGCTGAAGATTTGTCCAGCCCGGCTGTTGAATCCAGACAGCCCCCCCTAGTGGCCACCCCGGGACCCAACCAGGCTGTGGAGGACTCCCATGGAGCCCTGAGGGAGGTTGGGGAATCACCGTCAGCCAGGGAGGATGCCACCGAACGTCCCGGGGGAGGTATTGAGCTGCCCATGATTGCTCCCCCGGGATATAAGCAGCAGGGGTGTCCTGGCCGGGCATGGGACCCGGCCGCTCGTCACAATATATATATATATATATATATATATATATATATATATATATATATATATATATATTGTAGCAGATATGGCTTTTGTCCACCTCTTGAACCCTCAGGTACCACTCTTGAGACCAGGTGAAAGTATAATAACTATTCTTTTTATTATACAATAGTGCACCAAGCACTCTCCTCACCATACTCATATACACAATAAACTCTCTCTACAATAAACAATCCTCCTCGCCCAGACACTTCACCACCCTACCTCCCAGCTCAGCTCAGTGTTCTGGGCTTCCCAGAGTCCTTTTATAGCTCCTGACCCGGAAGTGGTTCTAAGCACAACCCACAAGTCCATTTCCTTCCGGGTCAGGGCAAACAGTCCTCTTCTTTATCCCGGGAGCACGTCACTTCCTCCAGTCACGTGACTGATACACACTCCCGGGTTATAGGGCATGCCAGAGCCCACTAACCCCCTACAGCGACTCCTGGTGGCCCCCAAGGTATCCAGCAGGGCTGTGTCACAACACTACAAAGTCCATGAGGCCCTGCTGGAACTCGGGGCACAAATATGCTGTCCGGAGGGCTCCTCCTAGCGGCCTGGGGGTGGCGACCGGAGTCCATAGCCGGTCGTCTGTCACAATATATATATATTTACTTGACATAATTACATATTTCCTTTAAACACTGGAAATAATAATTCTTCACAATATTATGGTAATCATTGTAGCAAACCTGCATTTATAACTGTTCATACTTTTAAAGGATTTTTCTCTGTGTATTGAATAGATTAGTCAAATGCAACAATGAATGCTATGCATGCTGATTCTACTGTAAACTCAAATGTGTCTTTTGTACAGTATAGGTGGATTTCTATGATACAAGTCAATATGCATTATAGCTTTCTGTTTTAAATTAACATAGTATAATTATGAGTTGGAAAAATAAAAGCTCCATGAATAGACTTTTATATTGCTTAATTGAGTTCATGTTTATTTAAACTATATGGCAATTATTGCAGTGATGAATAAATTGGAAATTAAACTAAGTGATATTTTAGAAATTATAAGTGAACATACTCTTCATCAGATTGATTTAAATGAAATATTCCTTGGGTTTATTGATTCTAATCATGCAAAAATGTATTTCATTTAAATTGATTTACTTCAGGGTGGCACAGCGGGTAGCTCTGGCACATCTCTGATCCAGCATCTTGGGCCTAATTTTAGGACTAGGATATGGTCTGTTTGGTGTTTGCACATTCATCAACAACAACAACATTAATTTATATAGCACATTTTCAAACAACAATGTAGCTCAAAGTGCTTTATAAGCTGAGCAAAAGAAAGTTACAAGAAAAGAAAAACAACTAAAATAAAACAATGATAATAAAGAATCAATAACAACGAAACAGGGTAAGGTCAGATGGCCCAGAGTACAGAATAAACAAAAAAATCCTCCAGTTAGGCTGGAGGAAAAACAAAATCTGCAAGAGTTCCAAGGCCAAAAGACTGCCCAACCCCAATTAGGCATTCTACCTAACATACATTTTCCTAAATCAGTCCACTGTTTTCATGCTTCACAATGTCGGCCTGGGTTTTCCTCCGGTTACTCTGGAATTCCCATTACTCTAATATGTACAGTACATTACTGAGAAACCATCCATCCATCCATTTTCCAACCCGCTGAATCTGAACACAGGGTCACGGGGGTCTGCTGGAGCCAATTCAAGCCAATACAGGACACAAGGCAGGAACCAATCCCGGGCAGGGTGCCAACCCACCGCAGGACATTACTGAGAATGTGCATGGAAAACCAAATTGTCCTGTGTGTGTGTGAGGTGATGAAGTAACATCTTGTCCATGGCTATTTCCTGTCTTGAACCCACTGCTGCTGGGAAAGGCTGTATTCCCCCATAACCCTGAATTGCACATTAGATAGATAGATAGATAGATAGATAGATAGATAGATAGATAGATAGATAGATAGATAGATAGATAGATAGATAGATAGATAGATAGATAGATAGATAGATAGATAGATACTTTATTAATCCCAAGGGGAAAAAAAACAATAAAAAAACAATATTAAATTAAAGATTGATAATAATGCAGGTAAAAAACAGACAATAACTTTTTATAATGTTAACGTTTACCCCCCCCCCCCCCCCCCCCCGAGTGGAATTGAAGAATCGCATAGTGTGGGGGAGGAACGATCTTCTCAGTCTGTCAGTGGAGCAGGACAGTAACAGCAGTCTGTCGCTGAAGCTGCTCTTCTGTCTGGAGATGACACTGTTTAGTGGATGAAGTGGATTCTCCATAATTGATAGGAGCCTGCTGAGCGCCCGTCGCTCTGCCACAGATGTTAAACTGTCCAGCTCCATAGAACAGTTGTAATGAGGGCAGGCCATTTAGCCCTACATGCTTATCCATCCTATTCACCTACATTGTCCAAAATAAAACTAAGTTTAGATTTGAAGGTCCCTTAATACCTACTCTCTACCACATTACTTGGTAATTTATTCCATTTATCTATGATTCTTTGCGTGAACAAAAACTTTTTTGTGAAATCTGCCTTCAACATTTCAACCTTGTCCCTGTGTTCTGATTGAACTGGATTAATCAGTTTTGAGTATGTATTCATGTATGACTTTGTTCAGATGTAATTGGTAACACAGTGTTGTCATCTAGCAAACCTGGAGGATGTGTGTGTGTTTGGTTTCTAGCCCGTTGATTATTCACGTTGAGCCTGAACATTAACACAGTGTCCATAGACCTTTACCCTGCTGTAATTAGAAAGAAGTGAGTGTGCTCTGCAATGGACTGGGGTTTATTTTTTACCTTTCTTCTGAATGGTGCATGGATAGGCTGTGACTCCAACAGGAAAATAGGTTTATAAATGGAATGGTGGATTAATAGTATCTCTCAGTACATTGCTTAAATAATATATATATTTTTTTAACGCAAAGACTTTAGACCTTTATTTGGTCAACACTGAAATTAAGGTTGTTTGATATAACTCAGTTCTAAACTTTTGTAGATTACTTTTTTTGGGATCTTAGTATTAACTATGTATATCAACTGCATTCCTTTGACTCGGTTAGGGAGCCTGCTTCCTGTCATAAAATCAGATTGCTTCTAAAATGTTTTAATTTGTAGCAATAGAAGTTTTACAGGGCTTGACTAAAACACTTGGTAACCTGGCCAGTATCAAGGTACATTTTTATTATGTTAGGCAATACATTTTTTAATTTAACAACTGGCACAGGAAAATCTTTCTTTGTAACAAAGACAATTAACAAAGCATGACATATACCTTATATATTTGATGTAATTTTGTTCACTTTCTTGTTAAAACACTAAATATTTATTGAGAAGGGTTTAGTGCTTTTCGTGGTAAAACTTGTATCAATCACTGAGACTAGTTGACACCTACTATTATCAATGACCTTTAAGTGTGTGCTAAATTTATTCCTTTAGCATCATGGTCTCTTGAGCATCTGTAGGGTACTACAAGAAGCTGTATTTATTTATATCTTTAATCGTTTTCACTTTTTAACAGGAACCTTAGGAAATATTGCCATTAAATCTTTTTAGTGAAGTTAAATGCCATTTTCTTTGTAGGAAATAGCAGGTGGACTTCAGTTTTGTATAGTGGCTTGTATAGAGAATTTATCAGTGTACTAAAATAATAAGCTAAAGGAAATCCTTCAGATCTAAGATAATCTTTCACTATTTAGTCCTCGCAAATGTTCATGTTTCTTGAGCCCACAAGTTAATATAACAGAAAATTTTTATATTTGTGAGTCTCTCTTCTTCTGATTTATCTGGCACACAGTTATGCAGTATAAAGCCATTTATTCTGTTATTCCTCACTCTTTGGCTTTGAACAGATTTCTGTATTTTGAGCATTATTCATGTTTAGATTGCACATTCCTCTTAGAGCTAATGAGATTGGTACTAGTCTCAGTCCAATTTATTATATATTGTGGAGTTAATTGCCTAGTAGTTTGGTAGAGACTAGAACTTTAGGGACATTCAAAACTGAAGATACTTTGCAAATGTTATCAGAATAGGCATTGACACGCTGTGGTGGTCTGCTCTTAAAATCGGTCATGTTTTTATGATTGCATCAAGTATTACTATATGTTAATAAATGTTTTAAAACAAAATCACACTTAATAAAATGGTGTACGTACTTATTAAAAATACTTTTACTGAGACATGATTACAGTTATTCATAAAATAGTCCTGAAAAAACTAGTTGATACCATCATGTGATAAATGAACTCTGATTAATATTAATAATATGATATCCTCGCTTATGTTGCTACACACATGGACAGTAGGGGATTGGATTGCATTTTTTATAGCCCACAGCAGGCTAGGTATTTGATGGCCATTATCTGAGAGCATATGGTAGAATCAGTCTGGATAACTTAAAAATGTTTATGTCTAAAACAGTAGATATACTTTTTAACTATTCATCTGGAGAAAAAAAAAGATTTCTAGATTTCTATTACTGTATAATATAACTTTGATTTTATGCAGTTACAATTCTAAACATATAGCTCTTGTCATTTTGCCTGGACGCTGCATATGGTTCATTCTGTATTGCCTTTTGAGATTATTATTATGGCTATCCATTTTAATAAAGATTTAATTGACTCATTTTAACTCTTTAATGGAATCTAGTCTTTCAGCCCTCAGCCTTTCCCAGGTGGGTCTCAATCTTGACAAACACAATGCAATTGTGTAGGAAGTATACTAAAAGTAAGAGGGAATAATTCAAATTGCAATTACAATTTATTTTTGTATAGCCCAAAATCACACAAAGAGTGCTGCAATGGGCTTTAATAGGACCTGACTTTTGACAAAAATGCCTTGACTCTCTAAGAAGACAAGGAACCTCCCCCCCCAAAAAAAAAACCTTTGTAGGGGAAAAAATGGAAGAAACCTTGGGAAAGGCAGTTCACAGAGAGACCCTTTTTCAGGTATGTTGGGCGTGCAGTGGGTGTCAACAAAAGGGGGTAAATAAATACAATACAATATAATAGTAATCCTCAATACAATATAACAGAAATATTACAAATACAGAGCAGAATTCAACATAAGATGATATTACATAATAGGATTTGAATTTTTTCAATGTCCTGGGGACCTTGGCAATCAAGCTTCATTTAAGAGATAAACATTCCAGGATTTAGTAACATTCCTCTTATTGAATAAGTCAGTTACTTTTTGATGATCTTCTTGTGTGTAATTACCTTTTTTTTGTTATATCATTACAATAGAAGTTTTGTAAGTGTTGTGTAATGATATTCTTTTTAACTGAGTGGGAGATTCCACTAGAAGAGCAACTGATCCAAATCAGTTCAACTGGACACACATTTAACTGGGAGACGGTACAAGTAAGATTCAAGGCTAATACTAAAAGTGCCAGAGAGCTGGCTGTATTGTGGTTACCAAATGAAAATGCCATTAACAAACACTTGGACATGAACTCCGCATATGCAGGCTTCAAAGGAAGAACATCCTCCATCCAACAACCCCCCTCCAAACCATATGCCATATATTGTGTTTGCTTTCCGAATGTCTAATCATTTTTCCTCTGATGATGATGGCAGGTTGGGCGGGGGGATAATTTTAAGATATGTGACTTATTTTCTCCATTTGTGGGGAAAAAAAAATACGTGTCTATGTGTATATTTATATATATATGTGTATATATGTGTGTATGAACATACATATACATACACACATATATAAGTGCTAAAGCTAGCAACATCAGTGATTTCATAAGTTTCAAAGGCTTTTATTGGCAAATACATCAACTTTATGAAGAGAGTCAATATTTACAGTGTTGACCCTTCTTCATAACTTCTACAATTCGCTCTGACATGCTGATTGTCAGTTTCTGGGCCAAATCCTTGCTGATGGTGGTCCATTCTTGCCTTTTTAGTGCTTGGAGATGATCACAATTTTTGGGCTTCTGCTTGTCCGCCCACTTTTTGTAAATTGATTACAGGTTTTGGGATTAGGATCTGGGGAGTTTACTGGCCAAGGGTGCAGACTTTCAATGTTATGATCTCTGATCCACTTCGTTATCACTTTTGCTTTTGAAACGACAAACACACACACTAAGGGTCAGTTTAAATGTTTTCATAATATTGGGAGAAGTTGCTCTTGGAGGACTTTTGATGTCATTCTTTATTTATGGTGGTGTTCGTGGACAGAATTGTGAGTGGGCCCCACTCCCTTGGATGAAAAGCAATCCCACACATGGATTGTCTCACGATACTTCACTGTTGGCATGACACAGGACTCTCTCTGGAGGATCAATTTTCTAGTTATCCCAAACAGCCAGAAAGAGGTTTCATTTGAAAAAATAACTTTGCACCAGTCTTCTGCTGTCCAATCCTTGTAGTTCCTGCAGAATTTCAGTCTGTCCTTGATGTTTTTCTTGGAAAGAAGCGACTTCTTTGCTGCCCTTATTGACACAAGGCTGTTGTCCAAAAACCTTTGCCTTACTGTACGTGCAGATGCACTTGCACCCACCTGCTTTCAGTTCTGAGCAAGCTCTTCCCTGGTGGCAACATGATTCTGTAGCTGACCCCTTGGGTGAAGATGGTCCTGGCACTTGCTGGACAATCTCAGCTGATCATTTTGTGCCATTGCCAAAATAAGTGAAAATGGGTTTTATGCCAATAAAGCTCTTTGCATTGAATTAATATGCATCTGATCACTCTGCACAATAATATAAAAACAATATGAATTGCCTGCACAAAAACTGAAGCCATAAATTTTGCAAAACACATTTGTGTCACTGCCAAACCTTTTGGCCACTACTGTAGAGCTGAATGTTAATTTACTGTATGTGATGCTGCTAGTCATTTCATTTCATATAGCATAATGCCTGTTTAAAGTGTTACAGTTTCATACCATAACTATCCATCCATCCATTATCCAACCCGCTACATCCTAACTACAGGGTCACGGGGTCATACCATAACTATTAGCCAGTATTTCGGTGTGTTAGTAAATTATACTGAACTACTACCAATTTTGCATTATTCCTCTACTCAATGTGCTTTAAAGCACTAATAATTACATCCCAGTTTAAAAAGTACACATACAGTGATTATGTCAGAATGTCCTACAAGGTAATTGACAGAAATTATGAAAATATTTAAACTGGTCCTTAGTATGTGTGCTTGTCATTTCAAAGGCAAAAGGGAATTTGCTTGTGTTGTATAAAGTATACGAACCTGTGCACATTGATCATTTTGTGCACTGTGGAGGTAAGAGTGGAATTATTTCAAAAATGGACCGGGAAATGAAAAATTGTTGTAGGAATACACAAAGAATGGTTAGTTAATATGCAGACTTAATCACTTGAATGTATAGTCCTACAGAAACATCAGAAATATTTTCTTTTAGTTCATGGCTGTCAAGTCTGCATCAATGCCTTACTCTATGGTAGTCACCCGAGAGCAGGAATTAGAAACATTACATGAAGGAAAACTACTAAAGAAAATGATTTTTTCATTGCACATAATTGACCAAGGGAGCAAAACAAATTAAAAATGTTCCAGAGTTAAATTGCTATTTTGAAAACACTTTAACCATTTAATGTTTTTTTGTTCCCATTAGTTTTCATGAAAATAATCTATGCAATCAAAAAATGGACCTTGTAGACCTGGATATTTCTCAAGAATTGAGTCACTGTATGTAGCCTGTGCTCAGCAAAAGTGGGATAACAGGAACATCTGTACAAAATTTCTTTAGCTATGACTGAACTGTACAAGCAACAAGTCCTGTTGTAAGGTGGAGGGATGCACTGATATAATAGATGGGAATCATGATAATAATCTACAACACCATTTTTAGAGAAAGCTGTCTTCACTGTTTGAGGAACGTTGTTAAAGTGAGCTGTTAGCCAGCTGCGCTAGCCAGCTGTGACAATGTGGCTGCTCACATCCCTGAATCTACACATGATTCAGACAAAATGGAACAATATCGGCAGTCTTCTTGATCCTTTGAAATGTGCTAAAGTTACAACAAAACATCTCCTATCTGATCAGTTTACTCCAGGAGATTTCTTTAGAGTTTGGCTTGAAACCAAGAAGGTGGGTAGTGTCTTTGTCAAACAGTTGGTAATCTGCCTTAAAATTTGTCAAAACATGTTGTTTGACAAAATTGATTTCTTCTCTGCTATATTCCTTAACTTCCATTACAAGGTTATCTTGAGAGAGACTTAAGCCAGCATTGTCTAATTTGTTGATGGTGTATTCTACGGAAGGACGACTTAAAACAAGAAAAAATATGTAGCTAGTTACAATTACTTTTAGTTGTGCTAAAATGTGTAGGCTTCTGTATCCTTCTACAGGCTGTTTTGCCTTTTCTAATAATTTATTTTTGTTTGATGATACAGATACTCTAGCCAGTTAGTTATAGCTTCAAAATCCTTTTGTTTAAGCACCTTTGATTTATTTTTATTCATACATATTATAACAATAATTTTCATTTACAATGGTACAGACTATTGTAACTAAAACTGCTTAATAAATAAACATGTTTCTAATTTAAGACAGCAAGTCTTTGATTTAATACTATGGGTATTTCCATTAAGCAATTTAGCTTATCATATGCAAAGAACGTCATTAACCATTCTTTTATTTCATTTCAAAACGATTACAAAACTAGAGAAAGAGGGGTGGAATACTGGGGTAGGAATGTAAAAATACTGTTTCTGGTTAGAAACAACCAAAATGAAAATAAAATAAAATCATATCTAATCCCTTGACTATATTTCTTTGGTATTGGCAAGTATTTTATTGATGCGTTTCCATCTTCTACCTTGCACTGTTTTCTCCTGGAAATGTAAGTATTTTGCTTAGGCTATGTCTCTCTTTTGCACTGATTTTGTTGTTCAGCATTTGAGACTTGTAATACAAATTTCTGCAATTTAAGAGTAACACTTTTGGAAAAAAGCTTTTCACATTTGGATTTGTATTTTGGCTCGAGTAATAACTGCCTTTTTATTGATTTATTTATTTAGTTATTGTTGTTTTTTTCTCACATTGTTTCCCTTGCTAATTTATTATTGCTTTTTTAGACATTTTTCTATAGTTTATTCCTACATGGTACAGTATATTCAGAAAGATATCAGTTATTTTTGGTTTACTTTTTTAAAGACTCCTTAAAAGTTCCTTTATTTAATTGGTTCTTTGATAAATTAAATTCATATTCTGATTTTAGACAGCACGTTCTTAACCATGAAGAACTGGACATTGGCGATTTATGGGTACAGAATTTCAGAAATGTATTGTAGTTGGGTTGTCTGTACTCATCTGTGAGGGTGACTTGTACAGGGAAATTTTTAATTGTACTTTGTTGTCTTCCTTAGGTCAGTGGAACTGTAATAGCAAATTGCAAGAGCAGTAAAGTATATCATTACTTTCAAAGTGGAAAATTAGATTGAGTCCTTCACCACAAACCGGCTGGAATGAATTTTAGGTTTCTGATTCAAATAAGTGTCACAACCACAGGCTTGGTTCTCAGTCAGTTAGGTGTTGTAGAAATGGTAGACCGTTCCTGTATTGCTAGCAAATGAAATTTATGTAACCACACAATTTAAATTTTATAAATGAAATGGCTATTTATTTCTAATCAGGCTTTCAAAATGCTTATACTGCAGAGTAAATTTACTTTTGTGAGTTTTTTTCATATTGCTGCATTACTGAAAAGAAAGCATTACTACTGGAAACACAAAAAAATAAAATAATCATAATATATACAGTGTTTCAACGGTAAAATGAAGCACTGTCTCAAGAAGCCTACAATACTTGTCTTGACCAGTTATTAATTAGATAGATAGATAGATAGATAGATAGATAGATAGATAGATAGATAGATAGATAGATAGATAGATAGATAGATAGATACGAAAGGCACTATATAATAGATAGATAGATAGATAGATAGATAGATAGATAGATAGATAGATAGATAGATAGATAGATAGATAGATAGATAGATAGATAGATAGATACTTTATTAATCCCAAGGGGAAGTTATAAATATATTAATATATTATATTTAATTATATTCTTTAATATACTAATATATAATTACATATAAATCGGTTTAAAAAATAAATAGTGGATGTCTAGCTAACGCTGTGTTTTCTAAGTTTCTGTGTAGTCCATGTTTTGCTAAATACCATGGGGCCTGGGCATTCTAGACCACGTTTATCTATATACCTTTTATTTGACACACTAGAACCCGATTTCTTTACAATAGGCACATTTTAAACAAATAGGCACATTGTAGACAATCTACAGGACTGTCATTTTACCACTAGTTTGAAGGATAACATGTCTGCTTTGGCAAGTTGTTTAATTGTATCGAATTTGGTAAGAAAAATACTGCAAATGAATAGGTCCTTGATAATCATACTTGAAAAGCTGTAAAGTCTTGAAGTTAGAGTATGCCTGGCAGAAGATCAGCTTTTGTTTTTTTTCCCACTTTCCTAAATATGACAAATAATAGCCGAGTTTTGTTAGTTCATCACTCCTTTCAACAGTCTAACCTTGCTTAGCAACGCTCATGTTTAAAACAAAGGGTACAAAAGCAATATTTGGGTAAAAAAACAATGACCATCTTTTTGCTGCTTATAATAAAGTGATTAGGTTTGAATTATGCATCTGGTGGTTGTCTATGTGAGGTCTGCATGGTCTTCTTCTGCCTACATTAGTTTCCTTTATGTATTTTAGTTTTCCTCCAACTAAACATGTTCATGTTAGACTTGAGTGATGGATTATTTGGAAAATTGTTTTGCAATAAAATGATGCTCCATTCATAGTTAAATCCTGCCTTGTGCCCAGTGCCCTTGGGATAATTTATAGTCTCCTGTGACCATGAATTGGATGTTATGCTGTAATAAAAATTTTGTTTACAGTACCCATAATTCAAAAAATAACATTGGTAACTAACAAAGGCTATTGATTTTTTTAGATTTTGAAAAATGTGTTGCTTGTCTTATTTTAGGAGGCATCTCTCAACTGAATAGGCATTTTTAACAAATTACCAAAGTAAGATAAAAGTGGTGGCATTCCAGATTTTCATGAACAAGATGGAATATGTTTGGAACATCCATTGAGAACAAGCAGATAACACCATTTAAAAACTGCATTGTTTGAAGTGATTCTTAGTGGTGCGTTCAAATTGGACTGATTAAATGTTCACACAAAATAGTGATGCAAATGAAAAAACATAGTAAATAGTTACTTGAAAATGTTATTACAATAGCAATAAAATACATACAAAAATAACAATTCATGATGTTCAAGATCTTAATTTAAACTAACAAAAATGGCCCTAATGAATTCCCAAATATTGAGATTACTAAGCCCCAAATTATTCATCAGTCAGTTGCAGTCTTAATGATTCTAAGCAATCTCAAGTCAAAATAGGACCTCCAAGTAATAGGTTCACATCCTTCTAAATGTGAATTAGCAGTATTTTTAACTCAATAAAAACCCTTACTATAACCCACCCACTTAGTAGTTTCTGAAACACTCTAATTTCCTTTTAAACACAGAGATCATACTTTCCCTAAAGAAAATGTGTGCACACACACACACACTATGTATAAAATTATTAGAACACCCCCACTTCTCCAGTTCTTACTGAAATCTAAGCAGTTCAAGGTCACTGAATAACCTGAAATTGGAAACTGCCAGAAGTTTAAAAGACCAATAAAATTTACTAAAATTCTTCATCATAACATTTGTGCATTTTCTCATTTTATTATGGTAGTTGTCCTTTATTAATCTCGTTGTTTTTGTTTATTTGAAATGAATGATAGTTTATGGCATAAATATGTGATGTAACTATTTTTTCTTCTATCGCAGTGAGAAATATTCTTAAATAATTTCAATAAAAACATAAGTTAAACAATATCTTAACATAAATTCAATAACTAGTTGCTCTTGACTTGCTTGACATGACCGAGAATGAGTGTGTGCCAGTGGCACAGTGACATACCATCTAAGGTTGGTTCTTATTATGTGCCAGACACTGCTGTTTAAAAAAAAAAAAAATGACCAAAGTAAGTTCAGAAAATGAGTGAACAGATACATGATCTAATGCAGCTCAGCACTGGTTGGTGTTGCTTGCATAATCATAAGGTGTTGTGATTGACTCTACTAGAATTATTGATGAAGTATATGTGAAATTCTAAAACTGCAGCTTTATTAAGAAATACTAACAAAGTGTATAAGTGTATTTTGCTGACTTTATGTAAAAGAAAAAAAATCAAAATCCCTTTTTGTTGTGAAATTCATGAGGCTGGGATCCTGTACATCTTGCAAAAATGTAGTTTTCTAGCATACAATTTCTGTCGTAAACACTTCTAAATATTGTACAAAGAGGGTCTAAAGTCAAATGTAATCTGGAACGGTCTTGAGAAAATTCTAAGTTTGACCCTCTTTAATATTTAACGAGCATCAATCTTGATTTAAAAAAATGAGAGAGAATAAAACTTATTTAGCCTAAGATTTGTTATAGAGGTCCCTGTAATAAATTCAAATTATTAATAATTTATGTAATATGTATGAACAATATCCATAATGTACAGTAGGTTAGTAATGGTGTTTTCATTGTTTAGCTCCAAAGATTATTTTATCTCAACATCTGACCTTCACAATTAATATGATTGTCTGGCAACATCCAGGGTAACCATATTCTTTGTTTCCTTCTAGGCTCTAACTACTCAAACCCATGTGTGGCTCCACCTGGCCTGAATGCCCATGCAGGGGTGGGCTTGGCACCGGAGCACATCCCTACAGCAGGGGCAGCACTGAGCTGGCAGGCTGCTATTGATGCAGCACGGCAGGCCAAGCTGATGGGCACAAGCGCACCAATCTCCACTACCAGCTCCACACAGCGGAAACGTCAGAACTACAGCAAACAGAAGAAACAGAGCAACATGGCTACAACACGGCCACCCCGTGCCCTGCTTTGTCTCACCCTCAAAAATCCAATCCGGAGAGCCTGCATCAACATTGTGGAGTGGAAATATCCTTTTGGGAAGTTAAGACATCAAAAAGGCTAACAACTGCTATATTAGCTCATATGATACAAAGTATATTTTGGATGCTTATTTTTTTAATGGTGTTCTTGCCTTGGTGCCATTATAAAAAAGGAGATAAATCATATTATTTTTCTTATATTCAAAGCTCATGAAGTATTATTTTAAAAACATTTTAAGTTAATATTCGATGATGTAATTTAGTAGGCCTACACAATGATCTTTTTTTATCTGATCACCTAGCTTCAGCAGATATCCTTCACCAATACATTGATTTGAGTAACCAAAGTAGGATAAAGATTTGAATGGAGTGACTGTGAAAATTAAAAACAAACGGCCTTTAAAGTGTGTGTGTGTGTGTGTGTGTGTGTGTATGTATATACAGTTATTATATAATATTTAAGAGACTATTTCAAATGTCTTCTATGAGCATGCCTTCCTTTGTGAACTCTAAACGTTTGTCTTTAATACCAAAGTCAGAATTGTAATTAAACTGAAAGAGTTTTAACCTTGAGAATGAGTTGAAGGATGTGTGTGCCTTTTACATTACTCTTCTTGGTACACTAACTAGAACAGCAGGCACCAAGATGGCACAATAAAGAAAAGAAAATAATTCATATGTGTAATACGACATTCTTCTGAAATCCGGAATATTGGGTATTAGGAGTACATTTTATGAGTAGCATCCATGTATTTAAATGAATAAATAATTAGGTAATAAACTTCCCATACTATATAATGATAGGTATGATAAAGCCCAAGTAAATCCTCAACATCATCAGAGTGTAAGAAATCAACACCATTGTAGCAGTAAAGGGACTCCTGTCAGCAGCCATTACATTCTTCAAGAAGCGACTTCATACTGTGTGTGTGTATGTGTATATATATATATATATATATATATATATATATATATATATATATATATATATATATATATATATATATATATATATATATGCAGTATATAAATGTGTGTATATATATATATATATATATATGTATATGTATACAGGTATATGTTGTCACAAACTCGAGACAGAGTCATATAAAGGTTTGGGGCAGCCACCCGTATAATTTGGTTTCCTGGCTGCAAAGTTGCTTTTCAAAATAATACAGCACTGATGTACACAAAACCGAGTCCAAACAGAACTGAGGGAATAGGGAAAAGGTGGAGGCTTTTAAAGGGGGAGACAGGAAGTGAAGTCAAAGGGGTCGGGCTCAAGTAGGTCTTCTGCCATTGGTGCAAGCCTGGACGTGACATCACAGGGGCCAGAGCCGGCAAGGTCTCCTTCCATTGGCTCGGTCCCGGAAGTGACGTCAAGATGACCAGGTGGAATCTCCTGTGAATGGTCTGCAGGCAAGGGAGAAAAAGAGTCAGTGCACTCTGCTACATCCCGGTATGACTCGGAACTGTCCCTACTCAAGCCCTTTAGCTGCCTCCCATGCGCATGTGTGTGACAAAGTGTATGTATGTGTTTCAATTAAAAGTCAGATGTTTCAGATTTTTTCAGAGCAAGATGACAGTTCTTCAGCAAACAGTGATTTTTTTCTAACCCTTCTTACTAATTTTTATATATGTGTGTGTGTGTGTAAAAGTATGTGTTTCAAAAAAAAAATCCCCTGTGGACCAATAAAGTTGCATCCATCCTTCCATTCTGTATGCCATTGACATATACGAGGAAAAATGTATTTAGATAGATAGATAGATAGATAGATAGATAGATAGATAGATAGATAGATAGATAGATAGATAGATAGATAGATAGATAGATAGATAGATAGATAGATACTTTATTAATCCCAATGGGAAATTCACATTCTCCAGCAGCAGCATACTGATACAATAAATAATATTAAATTAAAGAATGATAATAATGCAGGTGAAAAACAGACAATAACTTTGTATAATGTTAAATATTAACGTTTACCCCCCCGGGCGGAATTGAAGAGTCGCATAGTTTGGGGGAGGAAATTGATAGGGGGTGGTGATTTTTACACTGCCTTCTCGAGCTATGATATGTACCACTTAAATTTTCCCTTTGCTCCCCGATTAATAAGCATACTGCCAACTAGCAGCATGCTTTCAGTCAAGTTTCATTGTCTTTAAAATCTAAAGTTTGTTTGCAGCTACTGCCGACTAGCAGGGAGGGAATCCGGCATCAAGATTTTAGAAATAATTTTGTATTCTGGACCTTTTTGGGTCTGTTTGCATACAATGCAAAAAGCTCAAATTGTCATCTGCCTGCATGAAACAACTTGGCTAGTAGTGGACTGATTTCATTGAAATTTAGTACACTTATTTTTCAAAGAAATTTGTCAGGAAAGTTTTTGGTGAGATATCCTAAATAGAATGCACTAAACAATATTTTGTAATTTCAAAGACTCCTATTATAAGCATTGGCAATTGTTTTAAGACATTTTTTCTTAAAACAGAGAAACATTTTGAAAGACATGTGAATGACGTAAAATCATGCTGCAAATCAAGTGACGTCAGAAGTTTGAAAATAAACTGACCAGGGACAACTGTTTCCTGAGCAACTTAATAAAAAGAGTTTTCCATGTAATGCTGACAAGCATCTGTTAAGTGACTCCAACTTTTTGTTTCCTGATCTGTAACTTACTGTTTTGACCCTAGCCAGTGTGACTGTTCTTTGGAATTGCCCTAAAGCACTCGGTGACACTGTGCTACGCGCCTTTCTATCACCCTTAACATTTTTAGTGTTTGAGGTTAGTAAATGTACTAATCAGTGTGTGTGTTTTTTTTTTTAATATAAATCAGATTTTACTTATACAGTTTAAATACAACACTTGAAGTATCCATAGTAATTAAGTATGCTTTCAATGAAGCAGCATGCTTTTCACATGAAGCAGCTATACAGTTGTTGGTACAATAACACAGCAACAGTGCTAAAATAAAAAGTTAAAGACAACAGATTTAAATGTGCAACATGTATCAAAGCAAGCAACACAGAATGAGCAAATATCTTGAAGCACGTCATTATCCGCTGCTAAACCTGTCATATGTTGTGTGTTCAAAAGCAACTACAAGTATGAGAAGATCAAGTTAGTGATTTATGTATACTTTATAAACCAAATACTGTAACTGTCATATTAGTTGATACTCATTAATACATCTGGATTGGCCACTTAAATTATTTTTCAACATTGTTGAGGTTCAAACATTATTTTCTGCTTATTAAATTACAAGATTTTAAATATTTATGAGCTTATTATTTAGGTTTCATTTTCAAATACATTTACTACTTAGCCCTTTGCATCGGAAACATGCTATAATGTAGTCTTCATAATCCTTTATGGTCACTAGGATATTCAATGTTTACCTTTTTGAATACACTAATTTTCATTTCTATATATGAAAGTATAGTAGCTGGCATAACGGCTGGTGAAGGATGATTAAATTAAAGTAATAGTCTACCAATTCATCTGCCTTTCACTATTTGCTTTCTCCTAGTCACGACTGCAGAGAGCTATTTCTTCCATTTATAAAATAATTCAGATCTTGCTCTTGTCTTCCTGTCCATTTGCCCATTCATCACTGTTTTTAAACATTATCTCACTTTGTGTCAAATTAGTCTTTTTTTTTTGGCAGGGAGTACCTTGCGGTTTTTAGTAGTCCACTCATCCATCCTTTTTCTGACCAACTCATCCAGTTCATTCTCTTATGGGCTGCTGAATCTTCTGGCAGCAGTGTGCTGAAGCTCTGGATGGGTTGCTAGTCTATTATAGAGCACACCTATACATAAACCCGCACTAATTCAGAGAAGACTCATTTAGAGCCACCAGTTAATCTTGCTTTCGGGTCTTTAAAATGTTTGAGGAAAATCAAAGTTCCCGGGGGAAAAACACTCGGAATGGAGGAAATACATACTTCACACACTTCACAGATTAGGATTGGATCTCAAAATCATCAGTTATATTAATATTTACTAAACATATCTACTGTACAGGAGTGTGTGCCTCTCTTTATTTTCCACCAGTATATAGTACAAGGAAAGCCTGGTTACCTACAGAGAAAAGAAAAGACAAGAGTACATTAGCAAAATTCTCAAAGGACCAACTGTGTGGCTAAACTGAATATACATTCATCCCTGCCAGTTTTTGGTATTAAAGTAAATTGGTAGTTCACAAGTTCAGTTATGGGAGACCACCATGGCTACAGATTTTTTTTCAGCTAATTTCAAAATCCATCCATTATCCAGCCTGCTGAATCTGAACACAGGGTCACGGGGGTCTGCTGGAACCATCCCAGGGCAGGGTGCCAACCCACCGCAGGGCACACACAAACACACCCACACACCAAGCATACACTAGGGCCAATTTAGAGTCGCCAATCCACCTAACCTGCATGTCTTTGGACTGTGGGAGGAAACCGGAGCGCCCGGAGGAAACCCACGCAGACACGGGGAGAACATGCAAACTCCACGCAGGGAGGACCCCAGGTCTCCCAACTGTGAGGCAGCAGCGCTACCCACTGCGCCACTGTGCTACCCTAATTTCAAAATCAGTGCATCAATTTTAATTTTAATGGATCACATTGTTTTGAGCTGCCTTTTTATTATCTTATTCTGAGAAATTCTGAAATGTTTGCATGTTTACGAGAAGTTTAAATGTTTATCTTTCTTTTGCCATTAAGTTTTTAATTCACCATTTTCTGTAGAGTTTCCTCCCCTAATTGTATCCAAATGATAGCATTGAGTGATAAAGGGGAACAATCGCTTTAATGCCACATTCTGTTCATTTCTACAATTCATTTCTTAATTAGGAAAGAAGTGAAAATACCAGTGAAACCATTGCAACCCTTCCGCATTCAATGTGGTTTGTGTCCATGTCTGTACTGCTCATTGCTAATCATTAGCATTTAGATACAATTCAGGAAGAAAACTCTACAGAAAAGAGTAAATTTTAAAGCAAACAGAAAAAACATTGTAGTGTGGAATACAAATGTTTATGTATTTCTTACAAATTGTATGTCAGATGGCTAAATAATGATCATTTAGAGAAATAATGATGCACTGATTTTTTAAAATTGGTTGGGATAAAATAGTGTAACAACGGGGCTTACTTGAAAACCACTCATATAAATGATTGAATGTCATGTCAGGTGTTGGCAATTTCTTTACATGACACAAGCTGGTAAGTGGTACTACAAGTCAAATAAATATTTCCTACCTTTTGCAAATCCTGTGACTGCCTCTGGATATTCTCTCAGCAGGCCATGTTTAATACATTACAGTGACAGGTAGCCTGGAGGCATTTAAATTGCATGTGCAGACCACCTAAGCTGCTACCTCTTATTTCAGAGAACCAGCAGTTCAACACAATGAGGTACCTTTTTAACCTTAAAATTTCAGTCTTTCCTTTGTATGTGTGTGTTTTGAGTTTTATTTTACATTCTAGTGCAAATCAGGTGGAAGCTGAAAGTAAAAATAATGGAACATCCACACATCATTCATCAGAACAACCAATTGTGGTGAACCATCCTCACATAAAATGGTCATAAAAAGTTTATTTAACTTGTAACAGAATATGGCAACAAAAGGGGCAGAAAAAACAAAATCTCAGAAAAAGGCTAAAGGGAACCATAATAACAAAAACAGGGTTCTTATATAGTATACACATACATACATACTGTATGTATGTGTCTCTATTATTAAAAAATAATCTTGGAAGGAGATGATACGTGATTTTCTTGGAGACACTATCGTCCCGTAAGACAAGGCAGTGAGATAAAAGGACAGCTACTGTACTGGCTTTTAAATGATCGATGCAAAGCGCGACACGCAACTCGGCAACAGCAGCAGCAAGCCAGCTGCTGATCCGAACGCATCTCCTTAGCATGCGTTCAGCCCCCCCCCCCCTTCACAACTTGAGCGGCAGAGACGTGAAGTGGCTGCCGCATAGCGCGCCTTTGGGGGGGGGGGTGTTGTGGGGTTTGTGGAAGGGGTGGGCGAGCATGGGCAAAGTCCCCTAGTATATGTATATATGTATGTGTATGTTATATAAATATTATATATACTGTATATATATATATATATATATATATATATATATATATATATATATATATATATATATATATATACTGCCGAAAAAAATTAAAGGAACAATTTTTGATCAGAGTATAGCATCAAGTCAATAAAATTTCTGGGATATTGATCTGGTCAGTTAAGTAGCAGAGGGCATTGTTCAGTTTCAGCTGGTTTGGTGTTAATGAAATTAACAACAGGTGCACTAGAGGGGCAACAATGAGATAACCCCCAAAACAGGAATGGTTTAACAGGTGGAGGCCACTGACATTTTTCCCCTCCTCATCTTTTCTGACTGATTTTTCACTAGTTTTGCATTTCCCTACAGTCAGTGTCAATACTGGTAGCATGAGGCGATACCTGGACCCTACAGAGGTTGCCCAGGTAGTCCAACTTCTCCAGGATGGCACACCAATATGTACCATTGCCAGAAGGTTTGCTGTGTCTCCCAGCACAGTCTCAAGGGCATGGAGGAGATTCCAGGAGACAGGCAATTACTCTAGGAGAGCTGGACAGGGCCGTAGAAGCTCCTTAACCCATCAGCAGGACTGGTATGTGCTCCTTTGGGCAAGGAGGAACAGGATGAGCACTGCCAGAGCCCCACAAAATGACTTCTAGCAGGCCACTGGTGTGAATGTCTCTGAATAAAACGATCAGAAACAGATTTCATGAGGGTGGCCTCAGGGCCCAACGTCCTCTAGTGGGCCCTGTGTTTACTGCCCAGCACCATGGAGCTCGATGGGAAATTGCCATAGAATACCAGAATTGGCCGGTCCAGCACTGGCACCCTGTGCTTTCCACAGATGAGAGCAGGTTCACCCTGAACAGATGTGACAGATGTGAAAGGGTCAGGAAAAGCCGTGGAGAACGTTATGCTGCCTGTAACATTGTTCAGCACGACCGGTTTGGTGGTGGGTCAATGATGGTCTGGGGAGGCATATCTATCGAGGAACGCACAGACCTCTACAGGCTAGACAATGGCACCTTGTCTACCATTAGGTATCTTGGACCCATTGTGTGACCCTATGTTGGTGCAGTGGGTCCTGGGTTCCTTCTGGTGCATGACAATAACCGGCCTCTTGTGGCAAGAGTATCCAGGCAGTTCCTGGAGGATGAAGGAATTAATACCATTGACTGGCCCCCACGCTCGCCTGATCTGAACCCAATAGAACACCTCTGGGTTTGACATTATGTTTTCGGTCCATCCGACGCCATCAGGTTGCACCTCAGACTGTCCAGGAGTTCACTGATGCCCTGGTCCAGATCTGTGAGGAAATGCCCCAGGACACCATCCATCATCTCATTAGGAGCATGCACCGACATTGTCAGGCATGCATACAAGCATGTGGGGGCCATACAAACTACTGAGAACGATTTTGAGTTGCTGTAATGAAATTTCGGCAAAATGGACTAGCCTGCCATAACATTTTTTCACTTTGATTTTCGAGGTGTATTTGAATTCAGCATTCTGTAGGTTGATAATTCTCATTTCCATCAAACTTTCGTTCCTAACACATTACCCTCTCCATTTCAGTGTAGATATCCAGCATGATTTTTTTCCCATTGAGATCTGATGTGTTTTCAAAGTGTTCCTTTAATTTTTTGAATTAGAAGGGAAGGTGGGAAGAAGTTATATACTATAATACCTTATAAAAAGTGGTAAGTCTGTGAGATCTGAGGCGTTCTGACAAAGGCTACATATTAATAATACAAAAGGGGAAAGTAGAGTACTATAGTACTCTACCAAGATGCTAAATACATATATACCAAGATGCTGGATTTATGTCCAAGTGTCTGTTGATGGCATTCTCATTTGATAGCCAAGATTCGGCCAGCTCTCTGGCACTTTTAGTACTGGCCTTAAATTTTACTTGTACATTGTCCCAGTTAAATGTATGTCCTGTTGATTTAGTATGCGTGTAGATCAAAGAAAGTGAGTCCTTTCTTCTGACGGCGTTGCAATGTTCCTGTATACGTAAAATGTACAAGTAAAATTTAAGGCCAGTACTAAAAGTGCCAGGGAGCTGGCCGAATCTTGGCTATCAAATGAGAACGCCATCAAAAGACACTTGGACATAAATCCAGCATATGCAAACTTAAGAAGAACATGTTCATAATATATAAACTGTACACCCAATACCCCCACCCCCCCACCCCCTCACCCCCTCCACGTAATGTGTTGCTATATATTGCCTTTGATTCTTATAAGTCTAAGCATTATCCTCTGATGAAGACCCCTGGCAGGGGTTGAAAGCTCAGGAATAAAAACTATATATATATATATATATATATATATATATATATATATATATACTAGCAAAATACCCGCGCTTCGCAGCGGAGAAGTAGTGTGTTAAAGAGGTTATGTAAACATATATATACATATACATATATACATATATATACACATATCTACATATACACATATCTACATATACATTTATATACATATATACATATATATATATATATATATATACATATACACATCCACATATATATACATATATATATACACATATCAACATATATATACACATACATATACACACATACATAAACACACACATATACATATATACATATATACATACATACATAGTGCGTTGTAACAAGGGCTGTGATTGTTACATGGGAGGGAGACGACAAATCACAGCTTCCCGCTTTCTAATCGGGCCTGTGATTGGTGCTTTGACTGATGCCCAGATCCCACAGTATCTCCCCTTAGGAGAGGCGTTAGGCAAGTGTAATTGAATAGCGGTGCTGCAAGTTTAGCTTTACACCTGTTTTTAAGGCTTATTGACTGAAAGGGGCTTTCATGAAAAAACTTAGGGCTTTGCTACAGGATACACCCTCCACAAGTTAAGGAAGTAAAAATAAAGGTATATATTTCTGTTTTATTTAAACCTTTTAAGTTTGTATGCGGGCGGCATGGTGGCGCAGTGAAAGGTGCCAGTTAGGAGACCCGGGTTTGCTTCCCTGCGTGGAGTTTGAATGTTCTCCCCGTGTCTGTCTGGGTTTCCTCCGGGCACTCCGGTTTCCTCCCACAGTCCAAAGACATGCAGGTTAGGTGCATTGGCAATTATAAATTGTCCCTGGTGAGTGGGTGTGTGCGCCCTGCGGTGGGCTGGCACCTTGCCCGGGGTTTGTTTCCTGCCTTGTGCCCTGTGTTGGCAGGGATTGGCTCCTGTATTTAAGATATAGCGGGTTGATTAATGGATGGATGGACATTTGTATGCATAGCCCCATTTGCCCGTTTTTGTTTTTTTTCTTTCTTCAGTAATATTTCAGCAAACCCGGAGCTTGTCAGTTCAAATCCTGGTACTGACACCACTGTGTGACCCTGAGGAAGTCACTTCACCTGCCTGTGCTGCAAAAAACAAAAGTAATGTAACAAATTGTACCTCAGATGTTGCAAGTTGATGGAATAAAGGCATAAGTCAAATAGATAAATATGTATTATACACATAGGAACTATTCATTTATTTTCAGTTAAGTCATCTGCAGCAAACCTTTATAAATGAGGGTTTCTCCTTTTTAGATAGTGCAAACTGTTTCTTCTTCATTGAGGTTTTCTCTTGGAGAGCTTTTTTCATTTCATTGAAAATTAAAGCAGCAACTGCCAAAATATGTAGCTTTCTTATTAATTTATCAACATTGTGTAAAATAACTTTATAGAGTAACATAAAAGGTTTAAATACTGGTTATCCTTTTACACTAAAATATTACTAAAGAGATACAAAAAAAGTAAAATGCATATGTTGTTTTTCTTTAAGGAGATTAAATATTACTGAAGAAAGAAAAAAAAACTAAAACAGCCAAATGGGGCTATGCATACGAACTTAAAAGGTTTAAATAAAACAGAAATACAGTCATCCCTCACCTATCGCGGGGGTGACGTTCCAGAGCCCCCCGCGATAAGTGAAAATCCGTGAAGTACCGACCTATATTTATTTTATTATTTATATATATTTTAAGGCTTTATAAACCCTTCCCACACTCTTATAAACCTTTCTGTCTCTCTTTTTAACCTTTCCCACACTCTTATAAACACTTACTATGCTCTTAAACACTTTCTACACTCTTAACACCACAGAGCAACACTACACGCAGCGATCAGACGTTGATGTGTCTGCCACTCGCTTTGTGAAGAGGGGGGCAGGTGAACGCACATTAAGCAGAGGTGGACTTTGTGCTGCTTCTGCCAAAATGCCTGCTTGTCGCTTTGCGCGTTCTGAAGGAGGAGGAGGAGGAGTGTGTGGGGGTGTGAGGGCTGAACGCACGTTCGCTCAAACCTCCCTCTCCGAGGCGCGGTACGCTCCTGCCACTTCCCGTTATGAAGGAAGGGGGGGGGGGCAAGGGGAGCGGGCTTGCTGAATGCACGCTAAGGAGAAGTGGACTTTGTGCTGCTTGTCGCTCTGCGTGTCAATAAGCCTGTACAGCAGCTGTTTTCCTGTCTCACTGCCTTGTCTTGCATGAACTTAAAATGTTTTATAATAGAGAGATGTTACTCTCTAGTCCGACATCCACATATCATATGTGTTAACAAAGTGTGTTTTATAAGTTTACATGTGTTTAAAGCGTGTGGGATGTGTATTTTAAGGCTAAAACTATAAAAATGTTTATTTATATGGTCTTTCTATATCGCAGATTTTCACCTATCACTGATGGGATTTTCAACTATTTTGTTCAATTTCATATTGTCTCCATCTTCTTCAAACTGAAAATTGTTATACACCTCTAGCGCCTCTTCGCCAATTACATGTAGAAGCATAGACGCTTTCATTTTTTCACTTTTCCTATCTGCTTCAATCGCAGCAAGATACAACTCGAATTTCTGTTTAAATCTTTTCCAATTTTCAGCTACATTTCCCTTTAACTGGAGATTTGGTGGGGGCTGTAATCCTTCCATATTTTTTTTTTCTCTTTTGCTAGAACGTCTTATCGCTTTCTGACCACGTTTTCGGGTTACTCACAGACACGAGACTCGTTCAAAAGCTGAACCTCTTCTTCACATTCCTCTTCCAATCTGCCACTTCTGACACCATGTAGTGATCTTGTTAGGTTCGTAGTTTAATCAATACACAGTATTGAAAGATATAATAACTTTTTAATGGACAGACTTTAGAGACATTTACTGTACATGTTACTATTCGTTCTTTAGTTCACGCTCATTCTCCTACTTGCATCGGCATTCACAGGCATTACTAATCATTCTGTAAGTATCCCTTAATAGACCTTACTAATCAACTATCATTACAAAATCCAACGTGGTTTGTGCCCTTCAGAATGAAAATAGTTTGCATTTACTTTTTTAATAAAAGGCGAGCTTTTAAGCCTGAGAAATCACCCCGTAAATGCACACGTTTAATTGCACGTGTTAATATGTATGCTTACACAGTATTAAAAGACACTCAAAAATTAAAGTAATTTACCTTCGTTCCCGTGTTTGACTCGTGCTGTAAATCTCTTCCTTGTTTTTAGTTCACGTGATTACGTAGGAGGCGTGATGACGCGATACGTGACTCCGCCTCCTCCATTAGAGTATATGGACAAAAAACAGGTTCCAGTTATGACCATTACGCGTAGAATTTCGAAATGAAACCTGCCTAACTTTTGTAAGTAAGCTGTAAGGAATGAGCCTGCCAAATGTCAGCCTTCTACCTACACGGGAAGTTGGAGAATTAGTGATGAGTGAGTCAGTCAGTCAGTGAGTCAGTGAGGGCTTTGCCTTTTATTAATTAGTATAGATATAGATATATATATATATATATACACACAGTGATCCCTCGCTATATTGCGCTTCGACTTTTGCGGCTTCAGTCCATCGTGGATTTTAAATGTAAGCATATCTAAATTTATATCACGGATTTTTTGCTGGTTCGTGGATTACTGCGGACAATGGGTCTTTTAATTTCTGGTACATGCTTCCTCAGTTGGTTTGCCCAGTTGATTTCATACAAGGGACGCTATTGGCACATGGCTGAGAAGCTACCCAACCAGAGCATGTATTACGTATTAAATAGAACTCCTCAATGATATACAATATGCTTCCCATGTGGTGCTTCACATACTTGAAAGCCCGAACAGCACGTATTGATTTTTGATTGTTTGCTTTTCTCTGTCTCTCTCTCTCTCTCTCTCTGACATTCTCTGCTCCTGACGGAGAGGGTGTGAGCAGAGGGGCTGTTCGCACACTGGCCTAGAGGATACGGACGCTCCTCTAAAAAATGCTGAAAGACTACCTTCATATTGCTGTCTTCCTTGCAGCTGCTTTGTCCAGCGGTGCTTCGCATACTTAAAAGCCTGAACAACCCTATTGATTTTTGATTGTTTGCTTCTCTCTCTCTGTCTCTCTCTCTCTCTGACATTCTCTGCTCCTGACATGCACTCCTTTGAAGAGGAAGATATGTTTGCATTCTTTTAATTGTGAGACGGAACTGCCATCTCTGTCTTGTCATGGGGCACAGTTTAAACTTTTGACTAAAGGGTGTTATTTCATGTCTAGAGGGCTCTAATAATGTTAAAAACATATTTAGAAGGCAGTAAACAGGTTTTCTATACTCTAACAGCGAAAATATTCGATTTATAAATAAAGAATCCTACTTTGTGGAAATTAATTTATCGTGGTAGGGTCTGGAACGGATTAACTGTGATAAACAAGGGTTTACTGTATATATATATATATATATATATATATATATATATATATATATATATATATATATATTCATTGCATTCGTAGTCTGAGTCCCAACCTGATTGTATGGGTGGTGCAATGAATGTAATTACTCTGATCTATATGTCTATGTATATATATGTTGCATAGTTTACTGTCAAATAATGCAAAGAGTATATAGTATAAACTGGGTGGCGCAGTGGGTACCGCTGCTGCCTCGCAGTTAGGAGACCTGGGTTCGCTTCCCGGGTTCTCCCTGCGTGGAGTTTGCATGTTCTCCCCGTGGGTTTCCTCCGGGTGCTCCGGTTTCCTCCCACAGTCCAAAGACATGCAGGTTAGGTGCATTGGTGATCCTAAATTGTCCCTGGTGTGTGTGTGCGTGCCCTGTGGTGGGTTGATGCCGTGCCTAGGGTTTGTTTCCTGCCTTGCGTCCTGTGTTAGCTGGGATTGGCTCCAGTGTACCCCCATGACCCTGTAGTTAGGATATAGCGGGTTGATAGTGGATGGATAGATATATATATAAACTCACAGATATTTAAGTTAGCAAAAACTGGGAAAGAAGGAAATATCAGAATATTACAAATGGGCCTTGTTTCGTCTTGGTAGAGTACTATATTACTCTACTTTCCCCTTTTGTATTATTAATATGTAGCCTTTGTCAGAACGCCTCAGATCTCACAGACTTACCACTGTTTATAAGGTATTATAGTATATAACTTCTTCCCACCTTCCCTTCTACATCTATAACCTCAAGCAATTAGGTGAAGTAAAAGACAAGCAAGAGATAAATTACAATTTAAACAATGTATTATTGGTAATATTCAAAAATAATAACAATATGCAAAGTACATTTGAATATTGGCAACCATACAACCTAATAAATGGTGATGTATAGTTTCAGGCGGCATACAGACTTGTTAGTTTCCTTAAAATGTCTCTAGTTCATTTGTGGTCAGCTTTCAGCCACATGTCTGTTCAATATGGGTGCTGAGCTGTGCTCTCCATTGTGTTGTCCTTTCAGTTCATCAGTTTGGTAAGAGATGCTTCTTCATTAGATGTTAGTAAGAGAGAGAGTGTGAGGTTAAGCAAGTAAATTTATAGATTCTCTGGCCAACCCCTAGAGCCAATAGGACGTCATGGTACCTAAAAGCTTTTGATACAAGCCAATTCCAGACAGCCATACTTCAGACCAATGGGGAAATGGAACATCTTAACACCTGCCACCCCCCAAGACCATATGTTAAAGTAAAGATTAGCAGTTAGGCAGCCTGGCTTTCTTGCGGGGGTTGAAAGACTTTAGCAGAGAAACACTTGCCAAACTGGTTTAAGGCACATCCCCCCCAATTCTGTCATAAAATTCAAAGAGCCCCTTTCCTGGTGGGGGTGGGGGGGGTTGTAAACATGAATGCTTCTCACATAATGTAACACTAATATTACATTGCTTTGCCTAAGTTACAAATAAAGACATACAAAATATTTGTCAAGTTATATGCAAAATCTTACATCACAACAGGCCTTCTTCAGAGAACAACTAATGGGTTACAACCTATAGCTATGTTCTGCAGCAATTAAAGTAAATTAAGCCTTGCAAGCTGAAGCAAACAATTTGCACAAGTGTCCCATCTTCTGTTGATTACTTAAAAAACCTCTGTCTGTGTATTTGTCTGTCTGTCTTAATGCAGATAGGAACAGACTGTGTTACTGCACCCTCTGAAATACTACTTGGACAATATTCCAGTGATAATGGCAAGAAAACCACAATTAAGAAATTAAATGTGACAGAGCATTATTACCTTTGTAAGTGTAGGTCTTTCATTTAGAGAAATTGCAAGAAACAAAGTGTCAGCAAGTACAGTGACCTATACACAATACAAAGGCAATTGGAAATTGGAAGAAACTATGTTAGGAAGACATCTGGCAGACCCAAAGTCGCAATCAGAAGATGCATTTCTGAGTTCACACATCCGTGAACTTACCTGTGTCCACCTTGTTATTAATGCTACTATTCCCTTTACTGTCGCAGTATTTTAAACAGGACTTCCACTACTGGTGCAGGTCTGTCTCTGTCATGGAAGCTGTCCTTAGGACCTAATCCAATCCTGTACCATTCTAGTGGTGTCCTTACCTTTGACAATACCAAAATATTAATAAATTATCTAAAGAAAAGGAGGATAACTCATTTTCAACTGTAAATATTAAAGAGAGCTTCCAGTTACATTTCAAGGATATTTTGAAATTCAATGGCAGTGATTTAAAAACAAGTGTTCTGTATGCTCACAGTTCTTAGTTGTAGTTACAGTATGTGCTGTGGTATTTTAAATGTTAGCAACTACTTTGAACAGCCAGATTATAATATAAATGACCGAATGAGCTTCTGCTTATTGGGATACATAAAGTGCCACAGTTTTACTTATTATCAATTTTCTTCTTTCAGGTTGGTTAACGTTTGATGGACAATCTATTTTTTTCTCTGCTATAGTCACATTTGATGATCCTTCCTTCTTAGTTTTGGCTTTTCACAAGTAGTGTGCATTACTTCCACAAAGTTCCTGAGTACTGGATTTTAATGTGGGCCTTCTGTTTAGTTTGCGTATTCTTCCCCCTTTCTGTATATGTTTTTTTATTCCAGTTACTCTGGATAGTTGGACAGATGCTGCATCTTGGCTTGAATGACTTGTTTCACTAGAAGTTTATGAATTTTCCTCTAAACAAATGTGAAGGAGATATGTTACAGTGTTATGCATAAATTTGTTACACAGGGGAAACCGATTATACAGCACTTCAGTGTAACTGAAAAGGGAGTACAATTCAAAACCTGCAACCAAGATCTTAATTCAGAGGTTTAATGATCAATTTCTTATCATTGTAACACAGTTTCCAATCTCAGGTGTTTAATCATTTTCCTAGATAATGCTGTCTTTTATTCTTACTACTAATCTACTTTCATTGCTCTTTACCAATAGCATACTGACATGTCTTTCAGTATGGCTACACTAAAAGCCTTTTGCAATCCAATCTGTAAGCATTTAAAATAGCTAATTTCTTAGAAATTCTTATAAAGTATTTTGTTTGGTATAATAAAGCATGTTATTAAATACCAAATATTCCAACATGAAAACTGATTAAATTTATTGTCGTAGTAGAGTGATGATACAAAACAAAAAGAGGAGGGCACACTCACTGATAACAGGATAGTCTGTAGTTACCAATAACCTTAACACACATATAGTTTTGGTCACCCAAATACTCCCATTTACATTGAAGTGCATACAGAGAGTGATGACTGAGAATCTTTGAAACAGATTTGCTAATCACTATGCCACTCATAATTGAATCCAGGGGTGCTGTAATATGAGGAAAGTTAGGATGATTCAAAAGACCAGCAAGATAAACTTAAATGGAAGAACGCAGGATGACTTTTGGCCACACAGTTTGTTTTTCTCAAAGACAGTTAATTTTTATTACATTAGTCCATTTCCTACACATGGTTCAAACAATGGGGTTTATGGGATCATTCAATCTAACTCAACAACTAGAAGATCTAAAAAAAAAATGTAATATGAAGCCAGTTCAAATAAGTTGTCCATGCATATGCTTATTATGTAATCCACAAGGAATGTGATATATTGCTGTAAATAAAAAAGAACATCCTTCTGTTACCAGTGATTTTAATGTTAGACTGCTTTTTGTTAGAAGAGTACTTGTCCTCTAATGTTGTGCATTCACTTCGCTAAATCAGTTCTGCCCTGGTGTCATGTGCAGATGCAGCAACGTTTCGTGATTTTATATTGGATTGTAAGTGTTAAGGCTGTCAGATCCAATATCACTATCACTAATATCACTAAGGATTTCAAGGCAAAGCGTAGCATTTAATCATAAAACAATAGTGGTTTGTTTTATCTTGAACTAAGTTTGGTGTCATATTATTCCCGGCAGGCTATGTATTTGCAGATCTGTTTTTTCTACATCAATTGCATGATTAGCTTTTCCTAATTTCAAATGGTTTTGTCGGTTATCTTCATTAGTAAAATGTACAGTCACACCCATTCCCAATGAAGTTTGAAACAGTTATGTTTCTTGCTCCACTGCCCCTCTTTTTCATCTACAAGTTTGCTCAGAGCATTTTTTCTAAATGCTTCTCTGGTCCCATAAAAAGAATTGTTCTGCATGTGATTCTGTTCTGATTCACTCATAAACATGATATTCTTGACTGTTATTTTATGCTAATATGTTCATGTTAATGCAAATGGAAAATAAAAGGAAAATCAGAATTAGAACAGTTATTATAAAACTTTAAAATCCTCACTTTTCCCCACTGTTGCGTCGGTTTGAAAAGTGCTGTATCAATATAACTAACTAAAGAGTTCCTTCATTAATGGATATTTGGCTACTTAAAGCAACAAATAATGTCTCAGAATTAGTCTTTGTCTCATTTGTCTGCTGGCGTGACATATAATGCCTTAAACAATAAGGCATAATTAAAACTATTCTAGACACCTTTTTTTTATAGTTTTGCTACATCTGTAAAGGAGAAGCAAATTAATTTAATCTTTGCTGTTCTTCATTCATTGATGGCTTCGTTTGCAGCACTAAAGCAGCATGCTGCACTAAAACATTATCAAGTCAGGTTCCACACAATCTGTCTGCTTTGCATAAGCTGAATTTTCTAAGCCAACCATATCCAAAACACATTGCAATTTTCTTCAAAATTTTGCTCTGTATTTCTTCACTTGTACTTTCCTGGTAAACACTTGCACTTATTTAACAAAATTCAATTTGTTTTAAAAATGCCTCACTAAAAAGACTTATGTTTTTGCTTGTGTGTCAGAGGCTTGAGGTTCAAGCTACACTAAGGTGTCTGATAACAGGGGCTCAACTTGTGGCTATAGTCTTTAGTGTAGTGTGCAGTCTGCTTCTAAGTGTTTTGATCACTGAATTGTAAAGATGGGTGCTCTTTTGTATTCTAGAATGTTTGAAGACATTTAAGATTTATACAAACATGAATGAATGAAGTTCCATTAATCGTTCTAATATATTCACACCAAAATGCCGGCATCGGTTGCAATTGAAATATTTTTGACATGCAGTGTTTATGTAATTCATGTGTGGTTGCAAACGTAAATAAAAACATAATGGCATTTTGAAAATTACAAGGAACCGCAACAAACAGAAACAAATTTTCTCAGGTTTCATTTCCTTTGCCCAAAGAAATCTCATACACAACCGATGTTCCAACAATGGTGCAATACCGCAGTGGAGCATTCCTGTTTCTTTGATCTGGCTGCAAGTAGAGCAGACTGATATGACTGATAGTGACTGCAGTTCAGAAAAAGGTTAACATCAAATCTTTATCAATCCTATTATGAAAAAAAAAAATACAGAAAATTAACCTACCCCCTTCTGAGACTGGACATTGCTTAGAAAGTTAGTCCAACTTAAAATTCTGGCAAAGAACACGCTAAATGTTCTACTAGGTTTGCTTTGTTATGTGTAATTTGTTAGGCTGAAAATGACCTGTGATGTACTGGAGGGGACAAGCGTTCATTTGTGGTTGAAGCTTCTTGGAATTCCCCATAAGGAATTAGAGACTGTTGTAAGGGTTCAGAAAATGTAGAACAGTTGAAGGAAAAGCAAATTGAAAATGAAAATTATGAGTTAGAACATCGCTTAGATGGCTAGGTTAAAACTGATAAAAATGAAGTGTGACAAGTATACTCTAAATTAAATTCTATACAGCATTGGTGGAGATTCTCTGTATTTGAGCACAAGCTGTCCCTAAGTAACACGACAAAAGTAATTTCCTCCAGACTTTAACATATGTTTACTTTTGAAGAATTAAGATTGGCCTGTATGCTTGAAGTAAATTTTGGTCCCTTAAGTAATGTAGTCACACAGTACTTCTGTCAAGGTGTCTTTTGGTGTTTCCCACAGCAACAAGGGATCTAATGCATCAGAGCCAGTTCAAAGTCCCAATGTTTCTGTGTCCTCAGGTTGACTCAGGCCACCAGAAAAAAGAGAACAGGAAAAGATCTCAGGTTGACAGGTTTGGATGGACATTAAACATTAGCGTAATATTAGGTTTGTGAGAGAAAAATTGAAAGCAGAAAATGTCACAAATTGCTTTTACTGCTTCCATTGGGGAAATAAGTGAAAAAAGTATTCTCTGGAAGGGAAAACATTGAGCTGGTCTGACAGTGAAAAGAGGGGAAGAGAAGGAAGTGGAGAAAAGGTCTAAAGTACTGTATATGTTCCCACCGCAGCTTCTAAAACCACATATGCAAATGCTAAGGCAGCCCTTTCTAATATACAGTACATGGCATCTGATGGTCCATGACAATTCAGATCTGTGTTCCTTGCCAAGTACCGAGACAAGCACATAATATTTTGAGCTTCTACTGGTGGTTTCCTGAATGTCAGATTCCATACACTCTGTTCTGTTCGGGAGTTTATGGTACACTCATTCTGTTAGGTGTTATATACTACAAACAAAACTAATGGTGCTAGAATCTGAGGGAAATCCCATTATTGTGTTGTCTACCTTCTGAGACCCATTGTCACCATAGCAAGACATTCTATTCTAGAAAGAAGAAATGGCTTTAGAAATTGGTGTATATAGTGGAGTACATCAAAACTTTTGGTAAAGTAACATTTATCTTATTGTGAAATAAATTTTCTGTTACAAAGCTGATTATTCTAAAATTACTCTTACTGACTACTAGTATTTTAGGCATAGCTCTTCAATTTAACCTACATGCAACACCATCTTTGATAACATTTTGCTGTACAAGTAAGATTGTAACAGTCTAGTTGAATATCCTTGCTCCATGCTTACATATACCATTCAAAGTATATTGGGTGGTGTTGCTGTATTGTTGGCAAGGAACTGTTTCTTGTGTGTGGCAATTTTTTTCTGAAAGCTAAACAGTAGGAAGAGGTGATGCTGGAGAAGAGAAACCACTAGGGGTTCTAAGGCCAAATATCCGCCCAGCCCTATCAGGTCATTTTACAATACTTAAATGTGAGAAAGGTATTCAGTATTGTAGCTGAATGATGAACAGTTCTGGAAGGTGTGATGCTGCAGATATCATCATAGTAATAGTATCCTACAAACTTTTACCTGAATTAAAAACGTCATCAAGAAGATGAGTAGCCATTAGTCAAGATGAATAGTCATCTCTTAGGTGATTCTCCTTTTGCTGCTGCCTCCAGTGAGTCCAAGGTCAGTCCTGTAATTCATCTGGCCTGCTGATGAAATTATTCAGGCATTTAACATCCTCTGAACTGGTGTCACACCTCCAGCAGCCCACAGCAAAGAACATTACTTTGGCCTCAATTGACTGATAGAATTCCCTAGCAGCTTGTCACACGCAAGTGAGTTTCTTAAGAAACAAGAGTCTGTGTTGGGCCTTATTGTATAGAAGATGTATTTTATATTTTAGGTTTAAATTAGTAGGGATGTCTTTAACAGTGCTTGGCATTTATTTTACAGATCATCACAAACCAATATCTGTATACTATATATGTTACAAATTATTAATTTTATCCATTTATAAATCAGTGTATTCACTCATTGTATGTTTGTAATGTCATCCAATGCCTCTCCTCTACTTTGTCTCAATCTTTCTTACCAAATTGTTCTCAGTCTATAGCACTCGGTATGCAGTGTGGTGTCTTATTTTGCGAATTCATTTCAGGTATCGGTTCTCTAAAATGGAAAGCAAGTTATAACAGATCTGCATGGCCCCTCTTCTGTTTTCTACAGCCTACTCTTGATCTCTGTTGCCAGCACTTCTTAATTCTTTCTCAGCCTGTCTCTGTCTTGTGTCACTTTATGGCAGTAAAATCCAATGTCCCTCCCAGACTCAGACTCCTGACACTACCTCTCTTCTCTCCTCACCTCATGCCGTCACCTCCTTTTCCTCCCATCGCTTTTGCTGCTTACCTCCCTCCCCCTGTGCCTTACTGCGATCACAGCTCATGCATACTGCCAGCTGTGCATCTCCCTGCAGTTGCTGACTCACTGCCTTCTCCTCTGCCTTGCAATCACAGCTCTGGCATCCTGCCTGCTACACCTCCAATATGTGTATACAATATGTGTGTGTGTTTGCATATATACATACACTCACTGGCCGCTTTGTTAGGTACACCTGTTCAACTTGTTGTTAACGCAAATATCTAATCAGCCAATCACATCGAAACAGCTCAGTTCATTTAGGAATGTAGACATTGTCAAGACTACCAGCTGAAGTTCAAACCGATCATTAGAATGGGGTAGAAAGGTGATTTAAGTGACTTTTAATGTGGCATGGTTGTTGGTGCCAGACATGCTGGTCTAACTGTTTCAGAAACTGCTGGTGTACTTTGATATTCACTCACAACCATCTCTAGAGTTTTCAGAGAATGGTCTGATAAAAAGGAAAATATCCAGTGAGTTTCAGTTCTCTGGGCAAAAATGCCTTGTTGATGCCAGAGGTCAGAGGAGAATGGCCTGACTAGTTTGAACTGATAGAAAGGCAACTGTAACTCAAATAACCATTCGTTATAACTGAGGTATGCAGAAGAGCATCTCTGGATGCACAGCATATTAAACCTTGAAGCAGATGGGCTACAACAGCAGGAGACCACACCTGGTGCCACTCTTGTCAGCTAGAACAGGCAGCTGAGGCATGACATGGGCTCACCAAAATTGAACAACAGAAGATTGGAAAGACATTGTCTGATCTGATGAATCTCAATTTATGCTGCAACATCTAGATGGTAGGGTCAGAATTTGGTGTCAATAACATAAAAGCATGGATCCATCCTGACTTGTATCAATGGTTCAGGCTACTGGTGGAATAATGGTGTGGGTGATACTTAGCACACTTTGGGCCCTTTAATACCAAGTGGATATCATTTAAATGCAACAACCTACCTGAGTATTGTTACTGACCATGTCCATCCCTTTATGACCACAGTGCAAAAATTTTCTGATGGCTACTTCCAGCAGGATAACTTGTCATGTCACAAAGCTCAGATCATTTCAAACTGATTTCTTGAACATGACAATGAGTCCACTGTACTCAAATGGTTTCCACAGTCACCAGATCTCAATCCAATAGTGCACCTTTGAGATGTGGTGGAATGGGAGATTTGCATTATGGATGTGTAGCTGACAAATCTGCAGCAACTATGTGATGCTATCAATTCAATATGGGCCAGAATCCCTGTTGAGTACCTTGTTGAATCTATGCCATGAAGAATTACGGCAGTTCTGAAGGCAAAGGGGGGGGGGTCCAACCCTGTGCTAGCAAGGTGTACCTAATAAAGTGTATATATATATATATATATATATATATATATATCCATCCATCCATTTTCCAACCCGCAGAATACGAACACAGGGTCAGGGGGCCTGCTGGAGCCAATCCCAGCCAACACAGGGCACAAGGCAGGAACCAATCCCGGGCAGGGTGCCAACCCACCGCAGTATATATACATATATATATTATATGTGTATATATATATTATATATATATATATATATATATATATATATATATATATATATGTATATATATATTATATTATATGTGTGTATATATTTATATATATATGTATATACAGTATATATGTACAGGTATGTATATGTGTATATATGTATATATGTGTACATGTGTATATATATATATATATATATATATATATATATATATATATATATATATATATATATATATATATATAATATATGTGTGTGTATATGTATGTATATATGTATATGTGTGTGTTTTTTTTGTTAAATACTTCTATTCTTCATATATAATTTCTTTGATTAGGAATTTATCATTTTTCGCATACCCCAACTTACTCTCTGGAGATGCACAAATTTTTGGTGTCAAAGTATAAGGTTGGCTAGTTGTACAGTGCCCCTGTAGCAATTGCAGGTTAAGGGCCTTGCTCAAGGGCCCATCAGAATAGCATTCATTCGGTCACTGCTGGGATTTGAACCGGAAACCTTCAAGTTATAAGGCCAGATCCACCAATCAGCCCTGTGTATGTGAATATACTGTATACATTTTCACAAAAGGTATAACAAAAGAAGTGCGCCTACAGACTCAAATCAAATATAAGTGTTTATTATGTAACAGTAATAATAATAGCACTTCACTACTCAAAACGGGGAGGAACCTGGGCACAAACACACAACCTTTTGATTATCTCTGCGCCAGCCAAACAGACGTTTTAATTCTGTGTCGATTGCTATTTAGGCTTGGGTTTTTACTCATTGACAGCAACATGTAAATTGAATGATTTCTTTTTCTTTGGTTATATCCTTGAGTAAAGGTGCACTTGTTTTGTTATACCTTTTGTGAACATGTTTATTAGATATTTGGACTTTATGGACACATTATACACTACATGTCAGCATTTTGTCATTATGACATGAAAAAAGTTTCTATTTTCATTGTGTTCAACATTTCTTGCCTCACCTTTAGTGTCATCCAACATTTACCCAGATTGTTGTTGACATGGAACACATATGAAACGTATGTATTTCAATTAAGAATACGTTATTTACCCTATACAATTCCAGATGTCTCACACCCAGATAAACAGAGCTTGATCTGGGAGAACTTCAGCTGCGTCGGTGGGGGATGGGATAGCAGGCTGCATGCTGCCAGTGCTGATCGACACATTTACAAAACAAAGACGCTGATGGGGAGGAATTTAATGTGGCATTACGATTTTTTTCGTAGGCTTTAGGGATTCTGTTGGATTCTGCCTGATATGAAATGACGATGTGCTGATTAGAGTTTGAACCAAATCATGCAAGATAAAGAGGCACTCTAGAGGAACCCTCAAATACCATAATTCTGCAATTAATTAGGTCTAATGACCTATTTTATGATCATAAATATCAGCAATAGACAAAGTAAACAATTACTGAAATGTAATTTAAGTATCTTGATTCCTAGAATGCAAAACATATTGACGTTTGTGTCCAAAGTATTTCCCCTATTCTGGTGGTTGATGTGAGCATTAAATGAAGCTCCTGATCTGTATCTGCATGATTTTATGAATTGTGCAGCTGCCACATTATTGACTGATTAGATAATTGCAGAAATAAGCAGGTGTACAAGTGTTCATCATTTTCTCAGTGAATGTGGTGCATATTATTCATTTTCACCCAGTCACACTTCCAAAATATAAAGTCTGTTTACAGTTACACTGCATTCACCTTATAACACTCAGATCTGCTTCACAGTTTAGGTATTTCACAGCAAAATGGAAATTTTTGTTTACAGCCTACAATAGGGGCTACCAGTATGTATCTGTCAGTTATTAACTGGTATGTAACAGGACCTTAACAAATCCATAATAAAACTTAAAAACCATTAACGATAGCACATTACAACAGGGGCTACTTGATAATACCTGTATATCTGTTGGCAATTTACTGTGTTACACAGGAATAACTGAGATTTAATAGAGCAAATCGTTATAGTCCCTATTCTAAAGTACAACCAAATGTTCATTCCATGCACAATTGGAAGCAAGGGCCTATATTCCTTCTGTGAATGTCCATAGCTGCTGCTGAAGCATTAATATGCAAGCAACAGACAGGCACTGTTATAAAGGCTACGTAAGCCACAATTTTAAGTTAAAAAAGCTTTATAACATACCGTGGTAAATTCATCAAACTCCCCAGCACTGCTTATCTGTAATATTTTGTTTCTCTTAATTTCATTTTGTTGTTTTTAAAATTCTTGTACTTAACAATCTTTCATTCTGTTTATTTATACAGTATGTAGCCTGGTTTAAATTCATGACCACTTTACAAAGTTGTCAGTTTATTACAATGATTTCAAAGGGAAAGTTTGTTTATTTACTTATTTAAAATGAAGGCTGAAAGGTAAACTTGAAAAGTCACTCAAAGAAACTTTGAGCTGAACACACGCATTAGTAATTAATTCTGGCAGCAGCTGGTGTTAGTGAGAATAATTTTTGAAAGTAGAAAACATGCTTCAGACAAAAATAAAATCTGTTTATTATATATAAATGTTCGTATGTTTTCTTTTCATTACTGTATTTTGTACTGCAACTGCATAAGTTATTTGTTGTATTATATATTAAGCATGATTTAATGCTTATTGTCAATTTCAAGTGTTTCACAACTTAAAGCTGTCATAAATATATTGTTCCTGATTTTTTTCGAAAGCTGGAATTAAACACCAAGCCGTTGTGAAAATTATAGCATCTTGATAAGAGTCACTTCTCTCCCCCTTGCCATTAGTCCTCTGTGCCCACTTAAACTTTGAATTTAGGGAGAGTATATAAGCAAGTAGGAGCCTCCAGGCATGGGATGTTGCTGTTTGCTTGTGCTTGTAAAACTGGTCCTAAGTGAAAAACTGCTAAGACTGCATCTAGGAAACGTCTTTGGCCAAAATGTGTATCACAAAAAGTGTCTGTCTTGTGTGTTGCTAGAGACAAGTACAAGGTGGCATGTATTTTGTTTACAGTTTGTGTATCTGTGTACTCAAGATATTCATATCTTAAATGGTAGCATTCTGTAAAGCTCATTTTTTTATTCACAGCATCAGAGTAAGATTTCATTGTTTTAGCCAACATTGGAGCCCACTTCCCCAAATATAACAAGTTACTTCACAGACCAGTTTACCAGCTTGGTGAATATAAAGCATTTTTGCTGTTTTTTAAAAGTTTTTTATTTGGAATTATTTTATTGTTGGGGTATTCCATTTTTTAAATTTTCATGTTGGGCATGATTTTGTAAGGTCACTTTGTTGATTGTCTTGTTCACACACATTATGGAACACAAGTGCCCAGTACCGTATTTGTTTAAAGTGTTTATATTGGTTTATGAGAGGACTTCTAACTTATAAACAGAGAATAGTAAGTTTGTGGGAAACTTCTTTAGTTATTATTGTTTATTTAGCACATTATTTTAGCATGTTTGAGCATGAGCATTTTGGGCTTGTTTTATTTTTTCAGAACTGCAGTGTATGTTTGTGCTCTTTAGGTTCTAGCTAGATAGGCAGGCACTCATATCTGACTGAAGAATCTGCTAAGAGAAGAAAACAATTCCGGGCTCCCTTTTCAATTCTTTATTTTTTTTATCCTAGTTCCAGGGCATGTTACCAGTTATACCTCCACCAGTATTTTCTTGGTTTATCAGTACTAAAACCTATGTAATGCACCACATTTTTCTTCCTTCTTTTACTGTAAAGCACTTTGGCTACAACAGTCCTATGTTGTTTTAAATGTGCTATATAAATAAATTAACATTGACCTTTTGTTTAGTTTTAATAAATAATAATTCATTACATTTATATAGTGCTTTTCTCAGTACTCAAAGCGCTATCCACACAGGGAGGAATCGGGAAGCAAACCCACAATCTCCTTACTGCAAAGCAGCAGCACTGCCACTGCGCCACCTGTTTTATTATCATGCCTGTAGTTTTGTGACAGATTAAAACACAACTTGCAGATATAAACTTCTTTAAAGATGTCCCCTCAAAATATCTGAATGTTAAACAGTGCTGGTGCTGAAAAGCATCTTTGTTTTCAGATGGGTATTTCTTATAAGAAATAAAGGAAAATTAATAGTATATGATTATTTTACTGTAGGAATTCCCCTTCACCTGATTAGCCCACAATCAGGCATCTGTAGGCTGCCAAGTTAAAATTGATTTTTTTGTATTCATACCTGCTGTATAAGTAAACATACAGTATACAATAGACCCTTGAGGACAAATATACTTATAATAATAATAATAATAATAATGCATTTTATTCATTGGGGCACTTTACATTAGCAGTAAATCTCAAAGTGCAACATAAAAAGATTAAACAAAGGCAAGGCAAGATAAAAACAGAGATAAAACAACAATAATTATAGCATTCTTGTTAAAATGCTTTCCTAAATAGAAAAGTCTTTAGCTGTTTTTTAAAACAGGCCACAATCTGCTGTGTTCTCAGGCTCTCTGGTAGGGCATTCCAGAGCTGTGGAGCAGCGGCTACAAAGGCTCGGTCTCCCATTGTATGAAGTTTGGTCACAGGGGGGCGAAGGCGGTAGGTATTTGTAAAACGGAGGTTTCTTGTAGTGGATTATAGTATAAGGAGTTCCTTAAGATATTTTGGAGCATTTCCATGGATACACTGGTGAGTAAACAAACAGAGTTTGTATTCGAAACGGAGATGGATAGGGAGCCAATGAAGTGACCGAAGGATTGGTGAGATATGTTCGTATTTCCGCACCCTCATCAGGATTCTTGCAGCACTATTTTGAATTTGTTGAAGCTTTTGAAGGCTCTTGTTGGGTATCCCGATGAGGACTGCATTACAATAGTCCAGTCTGGATGAGACAAAGGCATGAACCAGTTTTTCAGCATCACAGAGGGAGTGGTAGGGATGGAGTTTGGCTATATTTCGGAGATGAAGGAATGCAATTTTAGAAAGGTGATGGATATGTATATCAAATGACAGATGGGAGTCTAACTTGACACCCAGATTAGTAACAGAAGGGTAGAGGGTAATGGTATGGTCAGACAAGGAAATACAATTTACAGAGGAACGAAGTTGATGGGGGGTGCCAATTAAAAGAGCTTCTTTTTTGGTGCTGTTCAGCTTGAAGAAGTTCTTGGACATCCAGGCCTCAATCTCATTCAAGCAAGAGGAAAAAGTTGATGGAGATGTAAAAGAAGTCGAATCCAGTCTCACATAGAGCTGCGTGTCATCAGCATAGCAATGGAATGAAACTCCATGCTTGTGGATGATGTGACCCTAAGGTAGTATATAGATATTAAAGAGGGTCGCCCTAAGGACTGATCCTTGTGAGACTCCACAGGTGACAGTGTGGGTATGAGATTTAGCATTCCCCAAGGCCACATACTCAGTCCTGTCTGTAAGATTGGACTCGAACCACTCAAAAGCAATGCCATAAAGTCCAATTGTATAGTGAAGATAATGAAGGAGAATATTATGATCTACTGTATCAAATGCAGCTGTAAGGTCCAGGAGGATAAAGAGTGATGGAGAGCTATGGTCAGCAGCCATCAGGAGGTCACTGGTGACTCTGACCAGGGCTGTCTCTGTGCTGTGAGAAGTTCGAAAACCAGACTGAAATTTTTCAAACAGATTGAATTTTTTCAGGTGATTCTGAAGCTTGTACTTGTAGGGGCAAGCAATACATTTCAGTTTTAGTAAATGTATTTTTGCAAGCCATTTCATAGTAAATGACTGCCAAATAAATACATTTATTCTCTCATCCATTGAATGTTAACCATATTTTCATTAGCATTGGAATCAGACTCCCTTCCCAATCAAGGAACTTAGTCAGAGGCAGATTTTTACATTTATTTGAACCCTTTATTTATTTATTAGATAATTTGACTTTTTTCTGGTCTCATTCTGCTGAAGTAGACTTTTCCAATAGTTTGTAATTTGGTAGTAGATTAAAAAATACAAAAAAAGGAACAAAATAAACTATAATGCATAGCATAAAAGCTTAGAAGTGTGTCTAATCCTTTTAAAACCTAAATTAAAAACAAAAATTGTTAAATTCACATAATTAAAAGGCAGCAAAAACACCACCTTATAGAAAAAAAGACAATTAAAAAGGTTTTTTTTCACTATGCATGCAGTAAGAACATAGAAGCATCATTCGGACTCTTGATCAAATTTCTCTTGAATTTAGTGTTCAATCATAGGAATGTTCAAAGTTAGAATTGTTCGAAGTGCGAGGCTGCACTGTAATTTTTAAAAATGCTTTTCATTCCATACTGGAGGAAGAATATTATATGTAAAAAATTATTCATCCATTTTTGTACTAACAATCTATTTTTCAGCATTTGATTCCCATTTAGTGTTTGTAACAGAAGGCCACCATATCACAATATACAAAGAATTAAAGTAATATACAAAGACTTTGAAATCCATATTATTGTAAAGAGTACGTTTTCTCAGTTTTTCTGTAGAGAGAACCCATTGGCTGCTGAATTATGTTCCACTGTTTAATTGAATTTGATAGTTCGTGTACTTGACTGGAATTGTGTCTTAATTGGGCATAATGGTTTGCCTGTTACTCCATTTATTAGACCACTCAAGTTTTTGCTCTCATTTATAAAACAGTCATTGACGTGAACATAAATTTGATTTTAAGACTGAATATCTCATTTATCAAGTGAGTGTGTACCTTCAAATTTAATTTTATTCTAGGTTGTAGTATGATGAATCTAATTTTTCTAAGTGTGCACATAAATGTTTTCTAAAATGCCCTGTAGCAGCCATGCAATAAATGGCAAAGACAGTCCATTAGCCTGAACCTGTCACAGCAACATTTTACCACAATAATAAAAAAGTAAAAGGAAGGGCACTCTTTGTTAATGTTAGCAGCATAGATTAAGTAAACAAGCAGCTTAGCAACAAAAATGTACAGCATTTTGCAAATACATTTTAAGCAGTTACACCCATTTAAATGCAGCTGAAAAAATAACCTCTGTACCGTATGTTTACTATACATGTGAAGAAGTGATCACAAAATGGCACTAAAGTATATGACAGCCTACCTTTATTCCTGTTTCATGTACCACCCTACAGTGGATTCAGAATGTATTTTGACCCCCTCATGTTTTACACAATTTGTTATGTTGCAGTGTTTACAAAATTGACAAAATTATTAAAAAATAAAAAAACTAAAATATTACATATTACATTGACCAAAGTCTTCAGAACCCTTTATTCAGTACTTTAGCCGAAGCATCTTTGGCAGCAATTACACAACAAGTTTCACACATCTGGTATTGAGTATTTTGCCACTACAGGGACTCTCAAGTACTGTCTTATTGGATGAAGACCATCAGTGGACAGCTAGTTTCAGTTTTCTCCAGAGATATTCAGTTGGGTTTAAGTCCAGACTATGACTGGGCAACTGAATGACATTCCTAAAGTTTTCCCCAAGCCAATCATGTGTTGTCTTTGCTTTGTCTTGTTGGATGGTGAAGCTTTGCCCAAGTCTGAGGGCTGAAGCGCAATGGAGCAGGTTTTGATTAAGAATAACTCTCTACTTTGCTCTTTTTAGCTTTCTCTCAACCCTATCTAGTCTTCCGGTTATTTCACTGAAAAACAGCCCCACAGCATGTGAAACTGCCACCACATGCTTTGCCACTGGAATAGTATTGCACAGATGATGAGCAGTTCCTGGTTTCCTCCAGTCATGGTACTAGCCTTGGTTTCATCAGAGCAGAAAATTTTATTTTCTCACAGACTGAGAGTCCTTTAGGTGCCTTTTTGCAAACTACCAAGTAGGCTTCCATGTGTCTGTTACTGATAAGAGGTTCTGTCATAATCCCCAGATGTGTGAAGTGTTGCTGTGGTGGTTATCCTTCTGGAAGTTTTTCCTGTCTCCACTCAGGTTCTTGGGAGCTTAGCCAGAGTAACCAGTGGGCTCTTAGTCACTTCTCTTATTGTTGTCCTCCTCCCATGACTACTCAGTTTGGCCGTGTGGCCAGCTCCAGAAGTTGTCATAGTTATCCACAGTGCTCTTGGGAACCTAAATTTCTGTAGAAATTATTTTTTCCCCAAGATATGTGCCTTGACACAATTCTATCTCTAAATCTCTACAGGTAACTCCTTTAACCTCAAAGCTTGGTTTTTGCTGTCATATACCATGTTAAGTGTAAGACCTTCTAAAGACAAGAATGTGCCTTCCTCATCAAGTTGTAGAAACATCTCAATGATGAGCAATGGAATGGGATACACCTAAGCCAGATTTCAAGTGTCATAGTAAAGGGTCTGAATACTTGTGTCAATGTGATATTTCAATTTTTATTTTTGATAAATTTGCAAAAATTTGTAAAATCCTGCTTTTGCTTTCTCATTTTAGTGTATTAAGTGAAAAACTAAATTTATATGATATTAACACAAGGCTGCAACATACCAAAACGTGGAAAAAATTGAAGGGGTGAAAACACTTTATGAATCTGCTGTATACAGCTAATATCACTGTTGAGCTTTGTCTTATGATAAATTGATTTAGAGTTGTATAGTAGAAGTTTCTGCCCTCTGCTATCTTGAATTGTATATAGGGCGTTTGAGAATGTTGTATTTTGTTATATATTGCAGTAATGTGCTTACTTGTATACTGCCAATATATAGGTGAAGCAATGCAGTTTCATAAAATAACTTTTGACTCTGCATCCTGGAGACTGATGTTTGAATTATCACCCACATGTTCAATTCAAGAGCATCAGCAGTTGCCTCCTGTAAGAAAATGTACACATACAGCTTATGTGGCCACCAAACTTTACACTGAATCATCATCATTATTGGCCGGCTGCTCATTGCTGCTGTCATTAAATAGAGTTTATGCAGGCGAGACCAAGGTTCCTCTATGACTCTTTATCTTGTGCTTCTTGTTCGTTTTGGCTGGTGAACGTTTAATATCATGATTGATGATATTGGCAATGTGCCGCCGCATATGTTACTGGGTGATTCACTTTAGGCATTCTGAACCTCTCAGATGGTTCACATAGGGCATACTTACTTATGGGTTCTTCAGGAATTCAGCGGAGCATGTGTCCTATCCATATAAGCTGCCTTTTGATGATGATTTCTGATGTTTAAGATGTGGTCAGTATGCTTTATTTTCAGCATGATTCTGTAGCAGTTTGTTGCGTAACTTTCTGAGGTTCTCTTGATTTGTTCACTCAGAGCTCAAGTGCTATGTCGTCGGCATAGTCTTTGAGTCATTGCCCAGGCATTCATATCATTTGTCTAGGGTGTGTAACATGGTCAAATTGGTGCCGGTATGTCTCCTTGGAGGACTCCTGTTCTAGTACTAAACTCATTTGATAATTACCCATCTATTAGAACATTACTTTTTGAGTTTTCATAGAGGGCTTTTATTGCTTGAACTAGTTTCTGTGCAATTCCATAATGGCATAAAATTGCAAACATAACATCACACTTGATTGAGTCGAGTGCCTTTTTGAAGTGGAAAAAAGTAAAAAAGTGATATGTTTCTCCTTAAAAAATAAATAAAATAAGTACTTCTGTTGTACTGCAAATCAAAAGTCTGTACAGCTTAGTTGTATTTGTTTTTGAAGATTTAATGGCTAAGATCAAGACAAACACATCAGACTTTTTAAACCTTGTGTAAGATCTTGTCCATCCATCCATTAGTACCCCATCATGGTGCACAATTACTGTATACAGATATGCAAACTCAATAATTAGGGGCCAACATTAGTTAAGTTAAAAACAAATGGGTTGTTTTTAGAAAAAAAATGCTTACAAGTTTAAAAAAATGAGAGCACTTTTCTATAAGGTAGTTGTCACGTGACTTGGGAATATCATTTAATACTAGAATTATTGTGACCAAATTGCACAAAAAAAAGAGAAAAGAGCTTAGCTGTAGTATTTCCTCCATGATAAACTTGATGGCGCCCGATCATAAGTTTACACTTTAGTATCAATGGGACCTTTAAAATATAAAGGTTAAGTTAACTAATGTCCTCTGGCATTGGAAACAAACATAATTTTCACAATGCAGGCCTTTCAGTAGTTTTTAGAAAGATGTACCTTTATTAACAGATTTTATGGTTATTTTTTCATATTTAAATATTCAGTATGTCATCTGGCCATATCTCAGTTATAATTCTTATGTTAATCAAGCTGAAATTGTTCTGTTTCATGGTGTGTTTAACCCAATTAGTATGTTTATGTATGTAAATGAGGTATAATTGAGTGTTTTATTTCAAATTCATTCCCAGGAACCCTATTATTGCCTTATTTCTTCAACCAATTTCACAATCAGTTGATCTCCGACCTACACATATTTGTAAGAAACTGATAAATATTTGTATTCTTTTAAATAACCTTATATACTTGCATTTCTTTTTGCAATTTTCTTTTTAATTTATTTGTATGTTGAGTCTGTTCTCTTAGTTGTATCCAAAAGCCCAAGAAGTGTATGTTGTGAATGGAAGGACAGCAAAACAGCACGACGTTTTGGGGTCTAAAGCTTGGCCCTGTTTACTGATGACTATAAACTAAATGAAATGCAATAGTAATCAATGTTTGGACCAATGTGGTCTGACTGTAGCTGGTGTTCTGGTGCTTCTGAGGTCCATCACCAGTACTTGCTGGGTTGATAATAAATGCAAAGCACTTGCGGTGTAACTTGGCTTCACTCTGGAAATTTTCAATCTCCCTGGGCTTCAGTTACATTGCCATTGGTCAAATGGATGTATCAGAAGTGCTATGGAACAAAGTATTTTTTTGTATGCAATATATATATATATATATTTAACCAGGGGCAAATATTAGTTCACTTGAGTTGCTTACTGTTAAACATGCTACATACAGTCCTTGGTGATGTTGTTGTGAAGGAGATTACAGCAGAATTCCATGTTAAAGTGGTATTTGGTAATGTTACAAAGGAGATATAAAACTGATTTATTCAAAGCTGAAAATTGCTAATAAACTTGATTCTCCATTAGAATCAAAACCTAAAATTAGTACTCCCTCAATATATGGTAGATTTAAATAAAGGTCTACCAACAAAGAAAATGAAGTTGCTAATTATTTTTATTTACTCTAAAATGCTATCCCGTTATTATCACGTTCTAAAAAACATCCTTTCTACCAGCTATAGAAAAAATTGCACTTCATTATGTTCAATTGTGACTTGGCTCCATCAGTTAATTTGTGGTGTGTGTTTTTATTTATTTATTTCTTCTTTGTTTTTTAACATCAAAAAGCACTTAATAATGATCATTGATTGGTATTGCAAAGTTAATAATGAAATGCAGGTGTACAGCAGTGTTGGATCTTTCAAAAATGCAAGGCTTTGCACTGAGTAAAAAAATGTTGTGCAGTCAGTTCATCTCAGATTTGTCGCATGTGACACACTCCAGGCCTTCTGTGAGATTGACAACACTGTGCAATATTTTTTTTTATAGTTTCTAACTGCACTCATTTCTCCAAGGGGAACCCCTTCTCCCTAGCCTTCGAAATTGCTTGATTCATGAGGGGGGAAACTCACCCCTTCAAATGCTGTCTGTGGGTCATCAAGGAACATAAAAAGGTAAAACTGTGTCGCAAGACCACAAAGACTAACAAACAACAACAAGAACATTTATTTATATAGCACATTTTCATACAAATAATGCAGCTCGAAGTGCTTTACATGATGAAGAAAGAGAAAATAGTCAAAATAAATCAGAATTAAAATAAGGGAACACTAATGAACATAGAATAAAAGTAACGTCCGATGGCCAGGGAGGACAGAAAAAACAAAAAAACTGCAAAAAAATAAAATCTGCAGGGGTTCCAGGCCACGAGACTACCCAGCCCCCTCTAGGCATTCTACTTAACATAAATGATCAGTCCTCATTGTATTCAGGGTTCTTATGGAAGAATGTGATGATGATGGTCATGTGGACTTGTGGCCTTCAATGTAAGGACATCATGGTGCTTTGATCAGGTGGTGGTTGCGCAGGTTGCCACCACAGAAAACCAGAAAAAGAACAGAAGAGAAAGTAGGGGTTAGTACGGATTTTGAATATGAATACCATGAATAATAATGATAATTAATTGAATATACAGAGTATCAGGATTAAACTAAGATGAAGCTATGAGAAAGCCATGTTAAATAAATACTCCTGTAAGATAAATGCTTTAATCCAGCAAGACAATGAAATTATTTTCCCACAGTGGTTGAGAAAATAAAAATGTCTACTTTTGATATATCACATGATGTGTTTGTCTGTGCACTTATTTTAAAGTTTGTGAGCACTGATAAAATCATATAGAGCAGTGTTCTGGCTGATAAGAATTGTAGTCCCAATTTGGGTATTTGCACAAGATAAAATGAAGGGAGGTGGAGGGTATATATATTATACCTTTCTTACTAGATCAGTTATATGAAATTGACTACACTCACAGCCACAGCTCATTGCAAGCACTCGCTAAACATGTCTTTTATTTGAGCTTCACCAGACATTTACACAAACCAGCATGCCTGATTTCTATGTGAGATTCCTTTCGATGTGGTGGGGAAATTGGAGATGCAGCGCATTGGAGTGTCCCACTTGCTAAGGTATTATTAATGACAAATATCAATTAAAAAAAAAACACTTATCAGCTGATTTTTGTTTTTCCTACAACCACATTTCAATCAAATATGTCAAGGTATTTTTGAGATTTTGAGTATTTTATTTTTCTATTTTGGGGAGGTGAGGGATTTTATTTACCTCTAAATACCTAAATATTGATGTATGTCAAAATGGATACCTACTGCTCTAGATGTAACCGTCTTGCCAAATTTCAGCTTTTAACTAAACTTCAGTTAGTTACTCAGCTTTGAATCACACATTTATATATATATATATATATATATATATATATATATATATATATATATATATATATATATATATATATATATATATATATTCACGGCATTCATAGTCTGTGTCACAATCTGATTGTATGGGTGGTTACCTACCAGGTAACGCTTGTGGTTGGCCAGCAATCTGCTAACATCCGCCACGGTGCCCTCAGTTTGTGAGGAGCAGATCATAGAATGGTTGAAATAGTTTACTGTCAAAAATAAATGCAAAGAGTACGCGACACGTGTTTCGCCCTCATTCTGGGCTCATCAGGCGTACACACTCCACTGCACTCCCTCTCGGGAATCGCCTCTGGCGCTAACACCCCTAACGTTGCGCCACGGCGTGTGGAGGGCACCGTGGCGGATGTTAGCAGATTGCTGGCCAACCACAAGCGTTACCTGGTAGGTAACCACCCATTCAATCAGATTGTGACACAGACTTCGAATGCCGTGAATATATATATATATATATATATATATATATATATATGAGAGAATTTTGACTTAAATCTATATCTATATAAATATAAGTCAAAGTTAACAAAAATAGAATGTTAGTGGTTTACAGAGTTGTATCCTCAGTCATCATCATGTGCAACTTCCAATATCACTGTCCTTAGCAACAGATTAACCAGTCATAGAAATGATAAAAAAAAAAGATTTCCTCTTAAAAGAATGATTTACTTAAAAGTAAAATACCATTTCAGTTTTTTTCAAAACGTGACACAAATAAAAGGTCAGGTCAGGTTGGGGAACATTCACTGGTACACGTGTTGCCTCACCCACCACACAACAAAACAGCTCTGGATCCTTGTTGGCAACCTCCCTATGCAGACACATTGTCCAGTCCCACCCTCCGGAAATTACCCTCTATCTGCTGCAGCTAGGTGTTGCATGGGCATCTCCTTGGCCTGGTCCAGCCGCTCAGGTCCTCAACAATGAGGATCCTGCAAGCCGGATCACCTTCTGGGAATTGTGCCACATGGCCGTAGTGCCGTAACTGACACTCCCTCACAATGCAGGTAATGTGCCTCATTTGGGACTCCATGAGCAACAGCTCATTCAACACAAAGTCAAACCAGCAGTACCCAAGGATTCTCCGAAGAGACACAGTACCAAAGGAATCCAGTCTTTGTCTCAGGTCACTGGATAGAGTCCATGTCTCGCAACCATGTAGCAAGACGGGAATCACCAGGCCTCTAGAAAGACTTGGACCTTCGTCTTTTTGCATAGATATCAGGAGCACCACACACCACTTTACAGCGACCTCATGAAGAATTAACTAGGTTCAAACAAAAGTATTGATAGAAAAAGTGTGAAAAAATAATTTGATGTCGAACAAAATTTATGGAATAGAACAAAATTAAACAAGTTTCATAGCAATATAATTGGAACATAGGAGGAAAAAGAAGTACCTGAAGTAAAAGCACATCATCTGTGAAGTGTGACCATGTGACGCAGCAGTGCTAACTAGTACAGTGTCACCTTCATACTATATTTTAATTTACGTGCATAACTAGTATGTATATTAGCTAAAATAAAGTAGCAGTTGAAAGAAGAGGAATCAGCAGACATGCTTTAAAAATAAGACGGTGAAAGTTAAATGAAAAACAAACGAAAGAAGTATAAAGTGGACGTTAAGAGGCAATAGCCCCCTTAGCTACACTACAGAAGTGACTTGATAAAAAGGAGGGCTCACAACAGGTTTCCTTAGCCCTTCAGATAGTAATGTTTCAAAGCATGAAGATACTAGTGACTGTTTAGAGTCTCCTGCTTATGGCATGGGAAGTGCAGCCAGGAACCTGGTATGGGCGCATGAACTTAAAAAGGCAGAAACCTCAAATTAGGATGCAGTTAATGTAGGGAGTGTCTATGGAGACTTAATGGAAGTGGTCCCTGGATATCATAAGGAATTCTTTGTCCCCAAATTTTAACACAGGAACATTCTTAGAAATGAACTCTACTTTGTGTCTTCCCCCAACAATGAATCAGTACTCATTGTGTCTACTGATTACTGAGGAATTGCAGCAGAAGCCCAAAGGCAGAGAGGTAATGTGACCTGAGGTTTAGAAAATACAAAGCCTTCCAATGATAAACTAAAAATGAAAAACTCGAAGAAAAATAAATTTTTAGGAGTTGTATTAAATAATCTTCTACGTTATCTTTTCACTATTGTGATGAGTATGCTATGAAATTTGTTTTTGAAGTTTCATTGTTCTTTTTTGTCATTTAAAACATGCTAGTACCTAATATTTTTTCATATTTTTACAGCATGGAAGCAGATATTCCCACAAAGATGACATTTCTCGATACTGAAATTACTGAAGATAAATTAATGCAACACTACTGGTGTTTGCTTAAATGAATGAATGCTTGGATAGAACTATGAGTTCAGTATGCAGCACCAGTCATATTAATTTCCAGACTAGAATCCCCAGTTACTGTAGTATCTGGTCCAGCTATAAGGTTGAATAAAATATATAGTATGAAAATATTTAGCTTTATTTGGTAGATTAAGCCTTTTAAGATTAAAGGGGAATACACATGATTCACGCATGATTCACTTATAACAGTTATCAAGACTTATGCTGTTTCTCCAAATATTTTTTTATATCTATTAATTGAATTTTTAATGATCTGTGTTTTCTTTGTGAAATGTGACCTAAAGTATGGTAGAAATTTAATTGATTTATAGTCATGTTAACAGGACAGTTAAGAAAGTTGCCAGCATGTGTCATTATTACTTCCTTTATCATATATTTCATATTCACTAACAGCACAACAAAGCTGTTTAATCTGGAAAGCGAGCACCAGCTCGTTATTATTATTGTCTTGTTTTATTAGTCTCATTATCTCTGGTTATGGGACTTACCAAACCATACCGCTTTATATACAAGATTGTGAAAGTGTAATTCAGCGGATATGACATTTTCATTAGATTATCAGAACTTTGTGAAAAAAGAGAAGACCATTCAGTCCAGTGAGGCTTATTTATTTAGCTAATAGCAAAGACCTTCCAATATGTGTCAGTTAGTAAGTCATTACCCAACCCGCTATATCCTAACACAGGGTCTTGGGCGGGGGGGCTTGGATGGGGGGGGGGTGGGTCTGCTGGAGCCAGCACAAGGCAGGAACAAATCCCTGGGCAGGACGCCAGCCCACCGCAGGGCACACGTGCACACTAGGGACAATTTAGGATCGCCAATACACCTAACCTGCATATCTTTGGACTGTGGGAGGGACCCGGAACACCCGGAGGAAACCTACACAGACACGGGTAGAACATGCAAATTCCACGCAGTGAGGACCCCTTCCAATATCTCATCTACGTAATTCTTGAAGATTGTCAACATTACTTCTTTCACTACTTTGTTTCAGACTCCCATATTTTGTGTAAAGAAGTGCATCCTAGCTTCAGTGCTAAATGCAGTTCCCCTTAATTTCCACTGGCGTCCTTCTCTATGTGATTCACTGTTATGTTGAAAGAATCTACTAAGTTGGATCTACTTTATCAATGCTTTTGAGGATATTGAAGACCTAGATTATATACCCATGCAGTTGTCTGCTCAAGACCAAACATGCTTAATTCTCTGAGTGTGTCAGAGTGCGACATGTCTAAGTCCTGTGATTGTATGCAGGTGAACAAAGCAGCAAACAATACTGCAGAAGTGGTCTTACTAGTGCATTATGCAGTCTAAGCCTAAGATACCTTGGTTTATAGTCAATAGTCTTTAGTATAAAACCTTCCATCCATCCATTATCCAACCCGCTGAATGCGAACACACGGGGGTCTGCTGGAGCCAATCCCAGCCAACACAGGGCACAAGGCAGGAACCAATCCCGGGCAGGGTGCCAACCCACCGCAGGACTAGTATAAAACCTAACTTCTTATTGCCTTTCTTATAGCATCTTTACGTTGCTTAGATAAAGGAAATGTTGTATCATGGTAAACCTCTAAATCCTTTTCAGATATTGTGTCATGTAGGACAGCGTCCTCCTCCTTATATTTTTAATTGATGTTTCTTGAGCACTTTGCACTTTTTAACATTAAACTGCATTTTCCAAGTTGTTTTTCTACTTCTGAAACTTGTCCATGTGTTTTGGAATTGTTTTTGCTGCCTTCTCAGGTCTGCTATTCTTCTAATTTTAGTATCATAACATCCAATTTTAGTATCATTTGTAAATAATGCCAGCAACCTGGAAAGTCAAACATCTTGTAACATTTTAAAATGTAGACGGCAGAAACTTTTTCTTAGTTTTAAGCGATTGAAGAATTTAGGGGGGAGGAAATACCAGAACTTAAACAAATACATTACATTAAATTTACCACAATATCAACATGAAGGATCAAGATTTGCTTACAAGGGTTCCAAATTGAGCTTTTGAAATGAAAAAAGGCAGATTATGCCTATAGCAGCATATCTTTTTGTAGAGTCAAAGATATAAAAATGACTTTCATTTTTTGAGAAAGACTTGTAAGAGTGTTATAATAAGCCCTTTCATCAGAGAGTAAACTTACATATTAAGATGGTGATTCAAATTGGTTATATTTGAAAGTTCTGTTTTTTAAATTGCATTGTGACTTTCATTGTATGCGTCTGTTGGGTAAATGACCAAACTCCTGTATCCTGCTATTACAGTTTGTCAGGTTTAGCCATTTTTGTGGATAGAGTGAACATGAGCAAAATGACAGTGTTATTATGAAATCTTTCAGTCTAGGGATATGGTGTTTACCTTGTCCAGACTGACTTAAATTTGCCTCCACTTGAAATATGCCTAGGCAGTAAATCACCCACTATTCTACATTCTTCTGACAAGCCCAGGGTTTTCCTACTGAGGTTTTATTGACCTTGGTGTATACTGTATGTCACTATTGTGGCTTTGTCTACATCTGGCATTTTGTATCTGGATATAATTTAGCCAGGTTAAATTTACACTTGTTTCCTCATTGTATTTCGATAGAGATCTAATGTAATTCTTAAAGTTAAATGGTTGTTTGTAGCAAATAATATATATACACTATAGTTGTCTTAAATGTGAACACTGTTTCTGACCATCTCCTAATAAGTAATGCGTAATCCAGTCACAAGTGCACCTTATTTTAGATGAGGTCAGGTGCTGACCAGATCTTTGAAAAGGTATTTGAATAACAAATATAATGAGGGCCTGTGTGTGTGTGTGTTATTTTTCTGGATTGCAGATAAACATTGATGAAAAATCCAAATGGTTATTTGTCAAACTGTAAATGACTATTACATCAAAACACTGTTGCATTTTTGGCAAGAAAGTAAGTGCAAGGTATTTTGTTGCTGCCATTTAACTATCATATGCTTCTCTTCATGAAATGAACAAATGCATTCAATGGAATAATAGAGTGTGAACAACAGATGGTATGTCTTATAAAGGCAATTTGATTTACTCAGTTACTTCCTTAACTTCCTGTTCTCAGACCTTTTGAAATAATCATTTTGCTGACTATTTTTGCAAATTGTGTGGCCTTAGCCATCTACATCCCATTTCCCGAAGATGACTCCAATGCTACAAACTCCAATCTGGTAAGTGAACACCTACTTATATGGGAGACGGGAATGAACTTAAAAGACGATGAACAATAAAAAGTTTTTAAATAATAATGAGTAATGTTTGCCTTTAACAGATTAGCTCTGGCTTTTTTTTTTTTTTACTGTAGACATATTTTCCCTCAAAGAGTCCTTCATAACATTTTCTAATCTAGAGAATGTGGGGGCGGAATGAACAATTAGAGGCAGCAATTGATGGCCGCATAGATGGGTTGTTCTGATTCTTTCAAAATGATTTAAAGGATTTTGCCATGTTATAGCACTTAAGAGATTGATGTAGAATTTACATGGTTTTTCATTATGCACATGGACCAGGAAATAGTACTTATGAAAGGAAATGTTAATAAATTAATACAACTCATAAATTTAATAGTTTGTATTAATTGCCCTGATGTGTCTTTTTCCCAGCTTTTAATGACTTGACTTTTATACAAAATATATGATTGTATTTTGTATCATAATTACTATTATTCTGCAAGATTATTGTTGCAAAATTCATCACATTTTAATGTACTCTGATATTATGTGTCAGGCTTAGTTTAAAAAGAATCTGGATAAAAATTGAAATGTCTGCAGTAAATAGTAAATGGTTCACAGGAGTTTCTGATGTAGCATAAGCTGTCTCAGATATCCAGATGTTGTGGGAATCTTGCAGATGAGGAAAAAAAAGATTGTCAAAGTCACAAATTTTTGCTGCTTTTTTATTGTGTAAACTTGTTAAATTAATATATGCAGTGTGTGTAAAGCATACCCCCAAAGATGAAAACCATGAAGCATGTTTCACTTAATTTTAAATTGATTGCTGCTAACAGTATGTTTCCTATAAAATTGTGAGGAAAGGTAATATGTGTTTACAAAAATAGGAAAGCAGAAATATTTGCATGGGGATGAATTCGGTCTGTACAATTAGCCTTTCTTGGTTTTTTTTGTTTTTTTTTTTTTAAAAAAAGAGCCATTATTAAAAATTATTGAAACTAAACAAACACAAATTGTATGCTGTTGCATTTTCTTCTTCAGTCACCTCTGGGATTTTGCTTAACTCCCCTTCTGTTCAGATGATCCTACCTTGCCACTTCCCAGTTAAAGACCTTTGATTAATTTAGCCAATGTAATCCCAGACCAGTTTGTCCTTTTCTTGAAAACACAAATTTGTGACATATCAACATGCATTACAGAGAAACAAAGAAATGAAAAAGGTATATGGAAACTTGAATGTTACATTGTTTCTTCATAGCTTCTAGCATTCCAAATGTCTCAGGAGGTCACCAGTAGATTCTATGAAATCCAGGGTTCCAAAACAGAATTCATGCAGAATTAATCAGGTAAAATAACAACGCTCCATGACAAGAACGTGTTACACAGGTTTCTTCATGTTGTGATGATTGTCTCACGGCAGTAGAAATTGTTCAGAATTTTACAGAGACATCTCTTGGTCTACCTTGTGTCATGTGAAAGCAGGATTGACAAATCCTAATTTTTATTGTGTCAAATAATAGTTGTGCTTGTACTTTTCCTGATGCTCCCTGAAAAACATTTCAGCTTATAGTAATGGTAAGTAGTAGTATTTTCATGTGTATAAAGTACAGAGATCTTTTTAGGCTTAATTTAGATAGATTTGACTTGACACAGATACAGTATAAATGTAAACGCATCTTTTATGCATTTTGGCCGTCTGTCTCACTAAAATGGTGTTTTCAACTACCAAAAACAAATCTTTGCAAAGATGTTTTGCAAACTGTATAAATTTGGTAACACTGAATATCGCATATCAATATGAATGGAGATAATGGAGCTTTTTAAAAATTCTGATGTTATGATTATCATGTGATCAGGCCCTTGGTTTTCTTTTTATAATTTCCTTTGTGATCTTATCTTTACTGTTGGGATAGTCTTTGCCTAACTTTTTTGTTTCTACCATCTTGTGTTTGAGGAAATTGAATATGTTGCTGTATTTATTTTGGCAGAATCTCCAGTCTATATTTTTCATGGCTATGGCTATTCTATACTTGCTTCTAACCTTTAAAAGCAGTTGTAGTTTGGCCAATTTTGTTTTTTCTTTTGTTTTCTTCATGCTTTTCATATTTTCATTTCCTCCATGGATAAACACTGCTCTTAGCTGATGAACAACACATGCCCAATAGAAAAACTTTTCATACTTTTATGGCTTCCATGATGATCTGAAAATAACAGTGTGGACAGAAAAGGTTTGAAAGAAAAGCAGCATTTTCAAATGCACCTTTGTTAGCGTGATTGACCAGCATGTAACATAGTGTCACTCTCCAGCTCCACGATAAACTATTATTACTATTTACAAATTATAGTTTTATGTAATGAAATGCAGTCTCTGAGTGACTTCTAGACCTTCTGTAAGAGAGCTGAATTACATCTTTAGTAAATTGCTGGTCACCTAATGTGACATCCATCTCTTTTTTTAAAGTGAGTTTCTCCTATAGATTGTAGTGTTCTTTTGTCATTACTACTTATTGTAACCCTGCCACATCCTTTCAGTCTGACACCTTATTTTATTTTCTCAGAGTGTTTATTATTAAATATACAGTGTATTTGATCTCATTATTCATGTACCCCAAGAGTAATTCATACTCTTGGGGTTTGGGTATAAATCCTGATCTGTAGTTTTATGTAATCTGATATCTGCTTGTGAGCCGCTTATGATATATTTATATGTTACATGGAGGAAACCAATCTGAATAAAGGGAGAGTATGAGTTTTATAGAGAAGGTACCCAACCTGGGAAATGGAGCCAGGTCCATAGCATTGTGAGATGACTGTCCACCATATTCTTGCCCATATGCTGTATCCCATTATTACAATACCATACCGAAATCTTAAATCAATGGTCTTTAATCCAATCAATTACTGATATCAGAACCAGATACTGAATACATGTTTCTTTTATGCAGAATATAAAAAAATACATGCTTTTTTATTGTAAAATAAACTTTTTACAGCATTTTCTTGAATTTTTTTTACTAGTGGTAACATTAACTGCAAAATAAAGAATACCCCAATATTTTAAATTGTTTAAAGGTTTATAAAAATCAGTTCATTATCTATAAATTTGAAATACATCACATACGTTTTCTATTAATTACAGTAGCAATACATTTGACCATAATTTAAACAATGTTAAAGCAACATCACAAAAGTGCAGCTTTCTAACAGTGAACTTCTTAGTAATTTAAGAGCATTGTGTTAATACAGGATGTCTGACAATTGCCTCCATAAAATACTTCATGCTAATAGGGTGGAAAGTAATTTTTCAAATCAGTATTACACTTTTGTAATAAAAAGTAATACATTTTTTGCTTAGACTCAAATAATACACACACAAATTAAGTCCTTTGCCAAGTGCCTTTTAAAAATCACTGACTGTGATGCCATTTTTCATCCCAACATCATTTAGCCACATAAAAATGGCCTGGTGTATGATCAGACCATAGTGTGTGTGTGTGTGTATGCATATTTATTTATTTATTTATTTATTTATTTATTTATGTATTTAAAGAGCTTCTGGAAAATGCCAGACTACCTCTTGGGGACAAACAAAATTCTATTTATCAATCTATTTAAGGGTCAAAGTATGCTGTACAAGTCAAGAGTGTTGACCACCTTAACCAAAACTTGTAATCCAAAACATAATACAAAGTGTTTACACTGACCTCTTAGACATTTCCTGACTAGTGTTAATCATTCACAATTTTCTTGTTTGTTTTTATGTCTTTCAATCCAAACTATTCAGTGTGCCACCATCTTTTATAATAATTGTGACAACACCATAAGGTTGCAAACCATGTGCTTCCACAAACAATATGGCCTCACCAAAGCAAACAACTTGCAAAGTGGCACACTCATAGAAAATTGCAAAGTGGTAGTATCACAAAACAGAGAAATATTTATGATTGGAATAATAACACTTCTAAAAATTACACAAAGTAAATCAAGATGATCCAATTTTGCCACCATCTTCTTTTCCACAACAGCTTCCAGTATGTCCAGGGTTTGCCCTATAAGCCCTGTAGGCTTTCCTGATAAATTTGTTCAGGCATTGTGTCCATTTGAACTCAAGTTGCTTCCGTGTGAGACAACAGCTTAAAACAACACACTTGCTATTTTGAACTAGTAGAAAATTTCCAGCAACATCCTCCATACATCAAAAGTCCTGAGTGTCCTTAGGAAGTATAGTCTGCTGTGGTGTCCTCCTTTTTCAGCACCACTGTGTTGTCAGACCAGTCTAGTTTGCTGTTTATGTGAAGCCACAGGTACTTGTGGCTCTGCACCACTTCACGTCCTGCCCCTGAATAGTGACTGGTCTCAGAGGCTCCTTGACATCCACCACCAACTCTTTTGTCTTGCTGATTCATTAGTAAATAATGCATGGCAAGCATTGGACTTAGCAATGAAGTATTGAGTAATGTAAAGAGTCCTGTTAAGTACAACTGTTCCTTTGGATAAAGTGATAAAAATATGAGCAATTACCTTTGCTAGGTCTTTGTGAACAAGGAGCAAGACCCAAGCAAAGCAGCACTTATAAACTGTGACCAAAAGCAAGATGATAACATAATTAAGGATGTGGACAAATGGAGAGCATGACTGTCTGGATATTCCATAATGCACCATCAGGGTCCTTACCACAGAAGTTTGAACTATTATTACCTCATACAAATGTATTCTGAAACTTCTTAAAAGCCGCTGAATTTTTTTCAAGCAAATGAAGAGTTTTCTCCTGCTTTATTTTTGTGTCTACTTTATGATAATTGTGTTTATTTATTTTTTTATTCACTTGTTTCCATTATTTCCATTTAATTAACTAATTAATACTTCTGCTTTAGTACTTATGGACATTTCTTTCTTACTGGCTGTATCTGGGACATGATCGTGGCGCTCTCTGCCACTACAACATATAAATATATATCTGCACTAAGGATTAAAAAATTAGAATGACGAACCTTCTGCAGTTAGTGAATCTGTTTCCACAGTAGAGTCTTATTGAACTGCAGTGACACTGGCATTCACTCTATAGTACACTGAATGTACCATTAAAACATCAACTTCTTTACTGATTGAAAAATCTTTTACTGTAATTTAACTCCAGTATTGTCATAATCTTAATATCTTTGTATTTACTTGCTTGTCATTAGGGATCTTGCATTATTATTTAGTTTTGACCTTGTTATTCATTTTTGTCATTTATATTTTGATGTCAATGCAGTGACATTTTTTGTGGTGTTTTTATAGTGGCCATTGCCATTTTGAAATGTTTTTTCATGGTCACCAGCACATTGTTGTAGAAATTGATGGCCTGTGCTACTGTGTGACTGCTGGTACTGTTGTGTGTAATGTCACGACATTGCCAGTTATTTAGGATAGAGAGGTAGAACTTTATTTTGTCCCCAGGGGGAAATTTGGCAATAAAAAATAATAATAATAATAATAAGTTAAATAAATAAATATACACTTACACTATTGTCTGAACCCACACCAGAATGACTAAAAAGGAAGGAAATTAAAAAGAAAGAAAACTTCTGACTTGGCAGTCACAGTCATATTAAGGCTTTATACAGGCGTATTGCTGTTGGTGTAAATGAGCCCCAGTAAGCAGCATTTCCTGACACACTTCTGAATGATTCATTGACTGAACGTACTCAGGGTTGGTGCGTCAAGGAGAGGATGTGCGGCATTGTTCATAATGGCACCACTAAGTATACGTTATCCTGGACTGTTACATCTACTATGAAAGGAGGTTTTTTGTGTAATATTCTATTATTGAGCTAAGATTTATTTTAACCATCTGGGTAGGTAAGATTTCGCTGTGTATGGTAATTGAATGCTTACATTTTTTACTTCAGCAATTCCCTGTGCATATCTGTGCATATTTTGGAAATAAGCATAAAGTGTGAGGTGAAAGGGCAGTAAGTTAAAAGGTCACTCACTTTATAGCCAACAGTGTCACAGTTGTGTCTTGAAATGTGTAAAGATGATACTAAGAGATACAGTCTTCTGCTTATTCAGCATGACAGGCTATGAAATTACCTGTTCTGAAGAAACAAAATGCTTACAGTTTCCGATATTGCACTTGAGCTTTAGTTCTTCCATATTATCTTCAAACATAAAACACATCTTAAGAAACTGTTTTTTCTTAATAAAGATTCACAGGGTTTTTAAGATAGATACTTTTTCTTTAATATTTGTAATCCATCTACTTTGTTTTTTGTGGAGTATTGTAAACTTTGACAAATTTTGGCGACTGTTCTTATAGTTGCATATCTGTAAAATTTAAAGAGATGTGCACAGGAGGTGCAAATCGCAACAGCAAATTAACATTGTAAGACTAAATGTATATTTAAATTAATAATAAACAAATTAATCTTAAATGAGTATTGAATTTTGCATTTTTATAATAAAAATTTGTATTGGCAGTATTTGACATAATTCTATTAACTGTACGTGGTAGTGGCAAGTGTTGAGTAGTTTTGCTCTATATCATCACACTGCAAAATTTTAATTAAGGACACTTATGTAATTTAGCACCAAATGTGCTAACATCATGTATTACATTCATTTGCTTAGGCTTTTTTCCTTCATGAAAAACAGCAGTATTTTCACTTTTCTGCGATATATGCAATAATAATACAGTTCAGAAAATTATAATGCTTGTTAATGCATCAGTTTAGATTTTTAATGTTGAAATTGGATTAAGCAGGTTCAGTAAATCATGGGATGGACTTTATCGAAGAGGGAGTAAAAACAAAATCTCCTTGTTATATCATTTGTAGTAAGCTGTTTTTGATCAACAGCAGGGTTTTTTATGACACTTGTTTATTGAAATTAGACACATTTATTGAACATTAAAACTGTACCATAAAATAGAAATACAATTTCATTGAAATGTCCTAGTTTCAGGGTTTTGTGAAGGTGATATAAGAGTTATAGTGTTAGTGATGTAATGAAGTACCATATAATAATAATGTTAAAAGAATGTATTGTGTATTGGAACTTGATCCACATATCCTTCCTTTCCAGTTACGTAGTATCTCCCAAAATCTGTCTCAGACTATATAGTTTATAAATGATTAAACATTATCTTCAGATATTTTCAGCACTAAAGCTGGTATATACTTACCCTATGGCAGAGTTCAGAGATAAACAGGTTATACCACTGTGTTATCAGCTCATCTGTTTACACATACTGCAGATGTTGGCTCTGGGTCAAGAAAGTAAACAGTAAATGCAGCTTGTCATCTCTGCTTAAATGCATGGAGGCAATCTGGAGTTTGTAACTTTTCAGAACACCAACTTAGTTAAGATGTCAAAAGAGTAGAAAAAAAAATGCAGATGTGCATGTTCTAGTCAAATGACTGGACAACCCAGCCATAGAAAAAAAAATAGTTTAAATAAAGGAGGAGAGAGGGAACTTTTAGAAGGTATTTTCTGCAAAAAAAGAAAATGAAAATTATAAAATGAAATGCAATCTCTCTTTTGCAATTTCAATTTAAAAGTCTGTGCGTGAATCACATCAATTAAACACAGCTGAAGTAAGTATTCTATTGATCGAATTGGCTCTACGGCTACGAAGCACAAAGAATTGTGGGAAATCAAGATGCAAAGTCCCGCCCGTTAACCCACGCTATTTGCATGATGAGAACTTGAAAATGGAAATGCAAAGTGGAAATGTATTTTACTTTTCATTTTTGCAGCTTCATTGTCATTCAGACTGAAAGTGAAATGGCAAATTGGGTTATTTCATTTTATTTTTAATTTTTGAAGCATTCTTGTATATTGACTTTGAGAATGAAATTGCAAATGAGGTTATTTCATTTTAATTTTTGCAGCATTCTTGTGTGCAGACTTTGAAAATGAAATTGCAAACGAGAGATTGCATTTTCATTTTATAATTTTCATTTTCTTTTTTGCAGAAAAAACCTTCTATAGGAAGTAGACAAAATACAGGATAAAAGATACTAGGAATGAAGGAAAACTATGTGATACATTGCTGAAATATATATATTTCAGTGTGTTCTAAATAAACCCAGATTGCTGTGATAATTTTTAAATATATACATTTAATGTCATTGCTTCTTGAAATCTGTTTTACATTCACTTCAGAAAACAAAATATTATACGTTATTATTTCTTTAAAAAGAGGAGTTGTATTTTCACTTTGTTGGGTGCAGACTTAAAAATTATCATTCACAGTTAATCTTGACATTGTCACATTCAAACCTCTCTCTCTCTCTCTGTCTCTCCTGCTAACTACCCAGAAAAGAAAACAACACTTGATATACTTCATGGCAAGTTGTTAAAATGGTTATTTCATTCAATCAACAAAGTCTTCACAGTACTGAGTACACTTTAAGAGCTTCAATAATTGCTTTCTAGGCCTCAACAATGATCACAGTTTTGTTATTACTCCAGTCAAATATTTCCAGAGTTTAGAATGAGCAGCCTCTATAGTAAGATGGAGTTCCTCTTTCTCCTGGACTAGAATTGAATCAACTCTTTTATTCTGAGTTGCTCTTTTATGCTTGTTTCCTTGATCATGCAGTGGAAGAGATGGTTCTCTTGGATCCATTCTTAACTCACTGTGCAGGTCTTTGGTCCTCAGAATTCTGGTGATCCTAATGAGTATGCCTTGGGCTCACTTTTTTCTAGTTCTTACTGAAGAAAAGAGGATCACTATGAGGGATCAGGAGTTCCTTTAATTTCCCCTGTGTCTCAAAGAGTAGGTTGAGTGAACTGTGTTACTCTATAAAAGACAGGTTTTAGTACTGCTACTTAAAGAGTGGCAAAGAATATAAATCCAAAACAAAAATTGTTATTGCAGTGTGAATGGTATGGGGTCTGAAACAAAAGAAGTAAATAAATAAAAAAGTGCCTTATCTGAAAAGGGGCAAAAGAAAGTTTGTCAAAGCTAGTCTTTAATCTTTACCTTTAAATCATTTCACAAACAATTCATTCTTTCCTATAGTAACTGGTTTTTGCCTTTAGTTTTAGGGTTCAGACAAGAAATTAATGCAGAGCTTGGTCATAAAAAAGGCGGCATACTATAAGCTGGCGGCTGCACAAACACCCCAAACAATGAAAAAATCAAAAAACCACCAGAACCTGGAAGTAACTGACATCAGCAGTGTCACACTCAATATCATAAAGTAAATAGAATGAAAAAACTAAATTTAATTTCACAATAGCCAAGCCACAGAAAAAACACCAAAACCAAGCTAAAAACTTCTAGAATCTGACAAATGTATTTTTTTAAGCACAGCTGATCCAAAAATCACCCTACTGTATATTATAACAAACTGTTTTCCCAAAAGCCTAAGATCACAGAATTCAGGACATATTCCTGTATATCTGTTGTCTTCTGCGGCACCCAGTGTGTTTATGGTGAAAATGCACATGCTTATCTCTCCTGTATGTTCTTCATGAATTTCCATTTCCAGGCTATAGCTTACCAAATCCACTGTTGTATAGCATTAGAAACTGTGGCACAGTGCAGAAGCTTGTTTTGTGTTTTTGCAGGATATCTTGGGTAGACCCTTGTTTAGTTTTGGCGCCCAAATCGGATGAAAAACATTATACACATCATGTTGATTAAGAAATGAAGATGGCAAAATTAATGAACCAGGTAATTAAAAAAATATTTATGTAGAATGCAAAGACAAGTTAGGGTCATAAACAGAGTCAAGCAATATAAGATAAATCTTAAAAAGAAAAAACAAACTATTTTATATAAAATAATTTAAATATGTTTTAAAATTGAAAATTGTTGGTTTGAGAAGAAATAAATGCAGTACTTTGGATATCTGCTGTGCCTACCAAAAGTGAGTAAAAGTGCAGTATATGCTGTGAATATTGTTGACAGTACTTTTTAATAATAACAGATAGACAAATTCAAATGCTGTCTTTCTTACATAGATAGATAGATAGATAGATAGATAGATAGATAGATAGATAGATAGATAGATAGATAGATAGATAGATAGATAGATAGATAGATAGATAGATAGATAGATAGATAGATAGATAGATAGATACTTTATTAATCCCAATGGGAAATTCACATTCTTCAGCAGCAGCATACTGATACAATAAATAATATTAAATTAAATGACAACAAAGTATATTTTGAACTGAATACCGTTATTCAGTTTCTGAAGCCTTTTACTCCAATATATGTCTGTTAGCAAATAAAACCTGTTCTGTCAATATTGGATACAAGGCAAGATTGAACTCAATCCAACATCACTGGGTTCATTCCACACACACCCATATTGCAGAATTACATTCTCAAATTAATCTAGCAAATGTTTTACACTTTAGTCCTGACACGATTTAAGATGTGGCTGACCATCATATGGACATTTCTGAAACATTGTACTCAGAAAGTGACTGCATTATTGTCGGGCCTCAAGTCACATTGGTCCCACTGTTCCACTTCCTGATCCTACACAGTAGTCAAATGAAAAGTACTCTAGCAGTTTTCATTTCACTTCCTATCCTTAATCACCAGTGCAGGTATAATCTAGTTTTTCTGGTTATATATTTATTATAGTCATTAAATTGAAATTGATTGCATGTTATATTAACTTTTAAATGTATAGAAATATAACAATCGCTTAAAATTGTGTTAACTTCAAACTGAGTTCTTATCTCAAAAACATGGAAGACAATTAGGATGAGAAAATATGATCAACTTAATACAGTGTCTATTTATCAAATATGTTTGTTAAAGTTATTACTTATACCAATCCTTCTTTTGGTACCTTGGTATTTCTCTTACTTTCCAAAAATGTGTGTATCTGGTTAAATAAAGAGTCTAAGTTGGCCCCGTGTAGGTGTATGAGTTTGTGGACTCTACAGTGGACAGTGGGTCCTGCCTTGCAGCTGAAGCTGAATACCTAATATTGTGTTAAGTAGATGTGAAAGTGTTATATTTTCAGGATTTATTCATTAATTAACCTGTTTTAAGATTTTGTGATTTTTTTTTTCATAATGTCATTATAAAGGATAAATCCATAGCAAATACTGTATCTAGTTAAATATTTTCCAAATTTGTTAAAGATAAACAGATTTTGCAATGTACATTTCCAATTACTTTTTAGGATTATGTAAATTAACTAAAATAACAACCATGAATGCAGAACATAATAAAAGATTTGCTGCATTTAGTAGTTCATAACTTTTCCGTATTAATAACTTCCCATTTGCTTTTGTGTTTGAAGGATTAAATTCTTTCACAGCAAGCTCATTCATATTGGCTTATTCAGACTACTGGCTTCTGACGATGACCTTGACTTTATCCTACTAATATTGCTTCCATATGGGTAATTGAATCTACAAATAAAAAATGTGGCTACTTTTGCATGCAGAAATGCAAGAACAAGGTGTGAACACCTGTCTCTCTTTAAAAAAAAAAAGGCTACTTTTAATGGTGCTTGAAAATCTTTGACGTATTTCAACTTAACCTAGGAATGCTTGAATTTGCTGTGAATATTATTATAGTGAACTACAGTCTCATGTCTGTATTCATCAAACCATTTGTAAATTGCAAAAAACAGTAATAAGTACTCATTCATAAACATTTCTCTTAGTATAAAAATCATATTATGCAGGTGACCAGTAAAAATGTTTGTGTTCATCAGGATCTTATTGAAGGACATTCTGCTCTATTTATCTATCGGTGTTTGTCATAGTCTAATTTGGTAACATCCTGATTTATTTTAATTCATTTTGAAATTGTTACAGTTGTTATTTTTGTTGTTAAAGTGTATTGTTGTATCTCTAACATCATGACATCACCAGCAAGTTTTTAAGAGGCATCAGCATTTGTTTGCGCTATTTTCATGGGTGCTGTCCAATGTTCCCTCTAAGGACTGTCTCCACACCCATCTCACCCAAGAAAACCCAAGCCATGATTTAAACGAAAATTAGATTGGGTTTGGCAGTGAATCTAATTATTTTTTTATTCCAACCTTAGAGATTGTTCTGGTTTTGGTCATTATAAATGTGTATGTCTTTGTTAAATTTTTAATAAGATTTCATTTTGTTTTGAAAACAAGTTTTTCATTTTGACTGTTTATTTTTCTCTCTTAGTTTTGAACTACATAAGTAGTTTCATTTTTAGTTTATTTTATTTTTTTATTACATTTTATTATTGTGTTTTGAAATGATCACAGTGTCATTTTATTTTGAAATGGGAGCTGATACTTTGAATATCTGCTGCCAGGACATGACGGGTTGTTGTTATTGGCATGACCTCTGGAAGTCTGCTGATGATGCCATCGTGGTATCCATATTTAAGCTGGAGCTGCATGTGTATCTTTGTTTGTGGGTAATATACAAAATATTCCACTTTGTAATGTTGAAAACATGCTTAAGATGCAAGACTTCTGCATAAATTCTGACTTTGAGTTATGTTTTGGTTTAGTTATATTTAGTATCTTTTGACTAAATTGTTCTGACCTGTGCCCGCCATTTCAAGTATGATTTTTGAGTTTTTCATCTTTTGGGCCTTTCTCTTTCTTGTCTTATTTGCTGCTGTTGTAGCTGTGTTTAAAACAGTGACATGTATAAGACCGCTGCCTGTCCATCAACATTTCTTTTGATTTACTCTCAAAATCTAAATGCTTCTCTGAGTCCTTGAAAATCATCCAAAGTCCATCATAAAATGAAATTAATAGTCAAAATTCTGAAGTTGAGTGTTGCACATCTTATATGAAGGTACAGCCAGTTGTCTCATAATTAATTACACTTGAACTTATATTAGGTGACAAATCTGTATGTGTTTAAGTTAGACTAGTCAAGTCAAGTCAAGTCAACTTTATTTATAAAGCACTTTACATACAACAGACGCTGACCAAAGTGCTGAACATAGGCTAAAATAAATTTTAAACAAAAACAAAATAATAAATAAGTAAAATAAAATACAATAAATGAAACTAATTAAAACCTAGTAAACACAACTAAACAGAGTTAAAACAGAGTAAAATCAACTGCTCACACAGGATCAAACGCCAAACCAAAGAGGTAAGTCTTAAGAGCAGACTTAAAAATGGGCAGTGAGGAGGCCTGTCTAATGTGGATCGGCAGTGAATTCCAGAGCCTTGGAGCCACAACGGAAAAAGCCCTATCCCCCCTGAGCTTTCGCTGAGTCCTAGGCACATCCAGAAGCAGCTGACCAGCTGATCTGAGTGAGCGGGAAGGAGAGTGCATATGCAGCAGCTCAGCGAGGTAGGGCGGAGCAAGCTCATTTAAGGACTTAAAAACAAATAAAAGAATCTTAAAATGAACTCTAAACTGAACAGGCAGCCAGTGCAGTGAGGATAACACAGGTGTAATGTGCTCATTTTTTTGCGTGCCAGTTAAAAGGCGTGCAGCAGCATTTTGCACCAGCCGGAGCTGAGACAGGGTGGACTGGCTAACACCAACATACAACGAATTACAATAGTCCAGCCGGGTTGTAATGAAAGCGTGGATTACTGTTGTAAATTGATCTTTGGAAAGAATGTTTTTTATCTTCGCCAAACGTCTCAGCTGAAAAAAAACAAGATTTCACCACCGCGCTGATCTGACCGTCCAGTCTAAAATCCTCATCTATCCTAAAACCCAGATTTGTAATGACAGGTGTACCATATTGTGCAATCAGATCTCATTTGTGCCATACGCAGTCAATTACATGTCTTCAAATTATCCTGAGAAAATGGATAATTTAAACCCAGAATAAAATATTACACGTAAAATTGTCTTTCAAAACGTGTAGAAGTAGGAAACATTTTATTTCACAGCTCTCATTGTGTGGTGTCTGGTTGAGTTAAAATTGCAGTATACAATACGGTATTATGGCCTTAGTTAAGTCCCATTAGAAAGAAGAGTTTGTGCAGGACACATTTCCACTCATATAATCATTAAGCAAAATGAAAGTGCAATTGGACACATACAGTAGGTATTCCTTACTTGCTAGGCATTGTTTTGCCAATGGGCCTGCTGCAGAGTCAGAGTAACATCTCAGGATGCTGAGGTAATGAGCTTTTGTGATTTACAAAGAACCCTACCATGGTGCCAACCGTAATAACCTTGGTTTAGTGCCACCTTGCAACCAGACAGAACGTGCTGTAAAATCAGGTTCTGTGCATTGTATAGGTTAAGTCCAAAGTGTTTTGTAGCAATTATCCATTTTTTCTCTATTTTCTTAACTCACCCTTTCCACATCTGGTTTGCAGAAAACTTGAAGAATCAATGTGCTACCAGGAACCAAGGCCGTATAGAGTACTAGTCTGTCCTACCATTGTACCCACTCATACAGACCCCTTTAGAATATATAATTTTTCTGTCATGGACCTTTTATGAAATATATGAGGAAAAGATGATGTTGATTTTATGCAATGTCATTCATAGAACATGTTCATATAATACTCCCCAGAAAAATAAATAAGAATGTTAAACACATAATCTTTTAGCTTTTGAGCCAACTCCAATTAAATGGAACGCTTTTTTTTTTCTTCAATGTTCAGTGAGGAATTAAATTTCGCCTACAGTAAGTTATATGTAGTACTTTGCTTTTGTGGACCAGTCACCATTCTGGTGTTTGTTATATTTTTAAAACTGTATGGTATGCTGTTAAGGCTAACTTAAGGCAGCTGTCTCTCACAGAAATACTTATTCTTGCTTTAAAGCACCTGTAGTTGTAATACAGATAGAGAGATCTTGACAGTTTCTCCAGAAAACACATTTTCAAAAAAAAAAAAAAAATTCAGTTTATTGGAAAAAAAAACTATTCACTCAGTGATTATTAGAAGTATTAGGTAAATGGGTAAATGTACCAGGAAATGCATGTGTACACACTCAAATTATAAGATAAAATATTAAAATTTCCATTTTTCTGTTTCACACATTTAACTACTCTACAGAAATAATGCACTAGCCTGCTATTTTAAGTTAAACTCAAACAATAAGAAAGAACAAAGCAATTTTCTTTATGGCAGAACTGTGGACTTCTCCTTCATCCAATTTTCTTAATGGCAGCTTGCTGTGTCATTTAATCACAGGGGCAGAGCTTGGCTTTAGTAGGACATGCAGTTTAGATTTAAGCTTCAAAGACAGCTGCAGCTTACACAGTACTGGCTCTACAATAGCCTTTTAAGTATATTTTTTCATTAGGTTTTTCTGTTTACAATGACTGAGTTTTGGGAATGTTATGAGGTTAACAACCATTTTCAGTATCCGTGATTGCTTTAATTTCATGCTGTTGACACTTGCATTAATGCCTTTAATTCCTTTGTGTTAAACTGACCAGAATTACAATGCCACATCAAGTTTCCTCCAGCTGAAATTTACATGCATAAATTCATTACTTATTATTTTTTTTCTTTTTTATAACAATAACAGTGTTTATTTTCCCACATATTTTTGTGCATTTCACTGTGTAGATTAGATCAGCTAAGTACAAGATATCTGTATCAAAAGCAATCTTCATTTTTTTATTAAAAACATTAATCCCAACTATTTTGACATTGCTTTAGACATTTGTTTATCATAAAGTTTAAACAATAGATGCATTAATTGGTCACAAGTATCAATTTGTAAACTAGTTGGCGTGTACCCGTGCCTTTTGTCCCCTAGGGGACAATAATCTCTGTTAACCCTAGCCTAACCACATGCATTGTGGTTATTGTAATAATCAAAAAGGCCAAAATTTACGGACACTGGCAAATTAAATTATTCAGTTGAGTTTGATTTGTTCCAGATAATTATGCATCACATTAACTCTTCAATTATATCAGAATACAACAGACCTGAATTTTTGTTGAACATTTTGTAAATACATTGTATAATAGTAAATACATACTGTGTGTGTGTGTATACACTGTCTATGCAGGATGCATTGGATGAAATCTATTCCGTGATTAGTTATTAAGTCTTCACAAAATTATGTATGCAAAACCAGACCTTTGCCTAGACAAATAGATGAAATGGACATAGAGTAATGCTGAAAGACAAATATATTTTAATTTTATGCTTGCCTACACACTCCAGTGGATTTAGAAAGTATTCAGATCTTTTCACTTTCTGCACACTTTATTGTGGTTATATTTCCCAATTTTGCCCATCAACCTGCTCTCACTAACCCACAATGACAAAGTGAAAAAATTATTTTAATAAGGTTTACCAATTTATAAAAAATCAAAAACTGAAATCCCTGATTTCTAGATCTATTTTAATTCCTTTGAGGTGGCACTCCAAACTGTGTATAGTTGTATCCTGTTTGCATTAACTATCCTTTGATGTATCTAGAACTTGATTGGAGTCCACCCATGGTGAATTTAATTGTTTGGACTTTGTTCAGAAAGGCACACTCATATTGTATATGTATGGTCTAACAGTTCTCACTTCATATCAGGATAAAAAACCAAGCCACAAAGTCCAACGAGCTGTCTGTAGACCTCCATGATCAAGCAAAGCTTCAGAAGTGAGAATGGAGAGCCTGTTAGGTGCACTCTGTCAGGTGTTTATGGTAGAGTGAGGAGCCTGCTTGGAGTTTGCCCAATGGCATTTGAAGGATTCCAAAAGCATATGGGAACAAAGAATTTTGGTCTACTGAGGCACAGATTGAACTCTTTGGGCCGAACTCCTGTATTTGACCAGAGAAGCCGAGGCACTGCTCATCACCTGCCTAATACCATCTCTGTGGTGCAACATGATTGTGGCAGCATTATGCTATGGACTTATCATGTTTCTATCCACTCTTTTGTGTGTGTATTTGCTAGATTTTTAAAGAAAAAACTATTCTCTGTTTATTGACCAGTTGGCTTGTCTACTTGATTTTGTTGTTACTTCACTCTTCCAATTCTAAACAGTAATCCTAAGGATGGTCCTTTTTAATCACTTAGCAAAATCCATAATCCTCATTTACTCCCAAACTTTTGTGAAAGAATTAAGCTTGCTGCAACATAGGTGAAGAAATGTAACAGTGCAAGACAATTACCTGTCAAAACATGAAAATTAAATATTTCGGGATGGGGAAAGTAAACCTCCAATAGTCCTTGGTTCATTGGCCACTTGTCTCCATGTACATACTGCTGAAAACGTATGCTTGTTACATTTGTCTGTCTAGTTAAATTTGTTTCATCAACGTTTTGTGTATGCATCAGTAAGGTGGCATGGTGACACAATAGTTACTGTGTTCATTTATGTGTTAACATTTCACATCTGAACGTCTTGCTTATTCTTTTTTTTTAACTCTACTGTAGATTTTCTCCTGTATACTCATGTGTGTTAGGTGAATTGTCCTGTGTGCATGAGTGAGCCTTGTGATGGACTGGAGTTGTTGTTTGTCTTGCACCAGAAGCTAAACTTTGGTGCCCCACAACCCCCAATTGAATTAAGTGGTTGGTGAATGTTATGTATGTAGCAGATTCTAGGCAACTCTCTACAATACAGAATCAAACAGTTTGCTTAAGTCTTTTCCCTAGATGCACAAAAAGACTGTAAAGATTATAAAAAAATGTAGAATAGCAACTTAAAAACAAGTACATACAAGCAGCTGTATTTGTATTGTTTGCAATAACCACCATTGTGCACTATTAAAGAGCTCTATGATCCCTTTGCAGAAACAGCACAGGCGCCATAATATCTTTTTTATTTTAATCTGTTCCATATTCTTATGTGACTGCAAGGAGTAATAAATCGTGTAGTGGAATAGAGACGCAGCTCTGTGTGGGTGGATTAGGGGGGTGTGAATCTGACCAGATTTTGACTTGGTTTATATTTAGACTTGTGAGAGAGAACCTTTTGAACAATATTCTGCAATATTTTTTCAGCTGAACCACTTTTATAAGTAGTGGCTAATCATACAGTAGTTTACATTAGTATGTGGTTAATGTGTTATTTTTAATTTACACAAAATGTGTTTTGTTGTGATTTTGTTTTTCCAGTAGACAGCATTTTTTCAAGTTAACAATGACTAAAACTGAAGTAAATATAAGTTAACAGGTTTAATAAACAGATCATCTTAGAAATGGTCGAGATAAACATCCATCCATCCTTCCATTGTATAAGCCTGCTAGAGGGAGCACTGGGCACAAGACAGGACCCAACCCCTGCCAGTTAATCACAGAGGGTTATTTTAGAATTGACAATTTACCTATCATGTGCACCATTGAAAAATTGGAAAAACAAAAAGAAATACTCAGGAAAAAAAAGCCACACTGGCATGACGAGAACACGCAGATGCCCAGTTGGTGTGCCAACAGTTAAACCCCAAGTTCCACACTGAGGAAAATACTTATAATAGATTATTTTGTTTTAAAAAAATTTCACAGCATGTGAAGTAATTTCTGTTAATAAATAGTATATGCATCAGGCTTTATTATCTTCATATAATTTGGCCATTTTGATACTGTGCTAAAGAGTCCCAGATTTTGAATTCTACGCCATAATAAAAAAGAAGGCTGTGCAGAAATTTTTACACAAAGATGTAAAGTAAAATGCCATGTGTAATAAAAACATTAGCGACGGTCTAGAAATTTCCTAAGGGTTACTCCTCCAGTTTATTTTCTTTCTATACACATTAGACATTGCAAGCAGGCTTTTTTGACACTTAAGAGGTTTTTCATAGTTAAATGTTTATCAGCCCACAGGTCTTTGCACTCAGTGTTTAAGGAATAGGCTGATTAAACAAAAGGACTAGTTATCTGGTGTATGTGGGACAATGGACTTCTCATACTAAAATTCTCCTGTCATGCAGGGCTATTGCAGGATCTAAATTATTTTAATGATAGTTATACCCTCTTAAAATAGTTAATTTCACTTTTTTTTTAACATAAAAGAAACAGTGGGCAACTTTTTAGCTGAAATGTTTCAAGCATAAATACTGACCTTTGTTTACTATGTGGTCATATACTAAAGAGCAGCTTATTATTAATATTTTAATTCAGAGCGGCAGAGATGCATCAAAGTGATGGGATAATATTTTAGAATAGTAAAATAAGCAAGGACTTTTACACATTTAACAATACCAAATTGTAAAAACCAAAGACTGCGCCTTGAATCAAAGTTAGGTGCTCCACCATCTTGTATAGTAGCAGTGGTGTCCCTGCTTTTAGGAATTGGGCTGCTGCATCCCTGTTTTCCAGCAGATGGCACGGTTTTGAAAAAATGAAACTTGCCTGTGTAATTTAACATATTGTTAAAATGCTTATAGCCAACTCATCTTAGTCCTCATTATCAATTGTCTTTTCAATCTTCCATGATATTCTCAGTGAATTTTTTTATCTACATATGTTTCTTGGTAGCTTGGGCAGGCCAGTCAACCCTGCCGTGTTCATAGTGTACCTTGCTCAGATGTATGCTAGTGCAGCCTGAAACTTTCAGTTCTGCTTTGTGCCTAAATAAATGGAGCTTTTTTTGTGCCACATTGTTGATTTTTTTTTTGTAATGTAATTTAAAGTGTGTAAACTTCTACATCTCACTATTTAGGAGTACAGTAATCCCTCCTCCATCGCGGGGGTTGCGTTCCAGAGCCACCCGCGAAATAAGAAAATCCGCGAAGTAGAAACCATATGTTTATATGGTTATTTTTATATTGTCATGCTTGGGTCACAGATTTGCGCAGAAACACAGGAGGTTGTAGAGAGACAGGAACGTTATTCAAACACTGCAAACAAACATTTGTCTCTTTTTCAAAAGTTTAAACTGTGCTCCATGACAAGACAGAGATGACAGTTCAGTCTCACAATTAAAAGAATGCAAACATATCTTCCTCTTCAAAGGAGCAAACAAATCAATAGGGCTGTTTGGCTTTTTAAGTATGCGAAGCACCGCTGGCACAAAGCTGTTGAAGGTGGCAGCTCACACCCCCTCCGTCAGGAGCAGGGAGAGAGAGAGAGAGAGAGAGAGAGAGACAGAGACAAAAATCAATACGTGCCCCTCGTGCTTTTAAGTATGCGAAGCACCGGGCAGCATGTCGCTTCATGAAGCATCTGCACAGAAGGTAGCCAACGTGAAGATAATCTTTCAGCATTTTTAGACGAGCGTCCGTATCGTCTATATGTGCGAACAGCCCCCCTGCTCAATCCCCATACGTCAGAATCAGAGAAAGTCAGCGCAAGAGAGAGAGAGAGAGAGAGAGAGAGAGAGAAAAGTAAGCTGGGTAGCTTCTCAGCCATCTGCCAATAGCATCCCTTGTATGAAATCAACTGGGCAAACCAACTGAGGAAGCATGTACCAGAAATTAAAAGACCCATTGTCCGCAGAAACCCGCGAAGCAGCGAAAAATCCGCGATATATATTTAAATATGCTTACATATAAAATCTGCGATGGAGTGAAGCCGCGAAAGGCGAAGCGCGATATAGCGAGGGATCACTGTAGTAGTCATTATTGTCATGAATCACATGGATTACTTATGCATAATATGATTTATCAGTCTTCCTTTTGAACAAAAATTTGGAATATATTAATGTACATTTGTCTTCTTTTGTGTTTGCTATTTTGTTTTTTTAATGGCATTATTTGGCTGACATTTTATCATCCGTAATGTGGAGATCTTCCACAGTTGGTCTAATGATGTTTTATTCATCTGCATCGCCACCAAACTGATTCATACCTGTAGCTTCACCTCTCACCACTCAACACCTTTATTCACTTTCCTCATCTTGGTGAGTTCAGGTGGTCAAAACCAGAATTCTACCCAAGATCTCTGGTGGCTACATACCAAGCCCATTGATTCTCCCCTCTATGTGTTTGATCATATGTGTATTTCTGTGATTCATGGTCCTACACAGTCTCTCAGTATGGCCTCTCAGGATGGCCCCACATCTTCTGACAATGTCTGTCTCTCTTTACCAGGTCTGCTTGACCTAACAGGACATTTCATGCCAAAAGCGCTGTGTAATGACAATGTGATGATGTAATGCATGGTCTAAACCAAATGATCAGTAACACGACTCATTACCTTAAACATCATCCACAATAAACCGCACATAAAATAGCAATACCCATCAGAAAAACAACAAAATCATACCATGATGATATGTCAAAATCAACACTAAAATAAATCATCAATTTAAATAAAAATTACTTTGGCCTAAAAAATGTACAAAACTTTCCAAATAAATTCGTAACACCAGCCTATATCAGCTTCTTCGTTCATAATATGAACTATACAACATAGCCCTCCCACATAAATGCTTCAAAGTTCGGGGTGTGTGTTAAAATGCTACCATCTCATCGGTACACTCTACTTAAGCCCAAAACAGAAACTACTGTTCCATTGTTTAAGACATGCTGACATTGAGAGAGTTCTTTGAAAACAGCATTTGACTTTAGTCCATTATTAGTCACTGCCGTTTCTAGATATATTACCTTTACCATATCACAACATGGTCCTACTTCATACTAGAAACCAAAAATAAAAAAGTGTAAATATGTAAATGTAGCACAAAATCACATATACAGTATATCTGTATTGCAATTTAAAGCATAAATCACACTGGCATATTGATTAACGCTATTTTCTGCACAGTATAGCGGCAGCTCCAAAACGTTTTCAACGACTAACATCCCTTTATCACTGACATCTTTAAATGTACTTCTTAAGCTAAAGTCAGATCTCATTTAAACACAGTAACCATAGCAGACACTGTATTTATCTCAGTGTACCTACTTATGTCTTTTTTTCCTCTCTTTTCCTTGTTTCCTGTATGTATTTGCTTTAGGAAGGTGAAAAGCAATTTGTTTAGGATTAATGTGTTGTGTGACTAAATATATTGCATTTTGATCTATATTATAATACATTGTATTTACCTTCTGCATTATAATAAGAAGTTTAAAACAATAATATAAATTTACATTGGAAATGATCTTAAAAAAGCATTATTTCAAACAGGTAATCTATAAGTAAACTCAATTAGGACAGTAGTAAGATGTAAGAAATGTGAAAATATGGGGAATAACATCCATCCATTATCCAACCAGCTATATCCTAACACAGGGTCACGGGGGTCTGCTGGAGCCAATCCCAGCCAACACAGGGCACAACGCACGAACGCCAGCCCACCGCAGAGGAATAACATTACAAATGAAAACAGTGAAAGGAAACACGTCTGTTTTTTAATTATATAAATACGTTTTGATCCTTTTAAAATAGCTAATTTAGATTCAATGTGTATTTTTTTTGTTTCCTGAAAAAAAAATGTATTTTTAACTTTGAGTTTCAACTTGCAGAATAACCACAATGGCAGGAGGCAATCTAGTTTGTAAGTGTCACAAACACCTAAAGTCTAGTTAGCAATATATGTGTTCATTTATTAAGAATGATTGAATTTTGGTTTTAGTTTCCAACACCAGCTGTTAGTGAGCATTACTACGTTATAGTGGTCTATTTTTATTTATTTTTTTATCAATGATTTGTTGTCGTGCCATTATTCTGTCTGTTTTTCGCATGGATGAATACTATTTGGGACGAGAATTTGTGTTAGTCACTCATTCTGTTTTTATTGCTCAATTGTTTTGATTTCTTAGTTAACGAATCTCAGAAATGCCCATAGACCATTTTTTTTGCCTGTTTCTTTTAACTCATTTATCTCTGGTCCATTCTTAATATGTCATCAGATGTGCATTTTTCCAACAAGGCCATTAAAATGAAATAAATAGCATTTTCAATTTTATTTGCCATCAAACTTCATACTGTATTTTTGATAATGCAAAAGTGTGCTTTGTAAATATTAAATATATTAATACAAATCATTGGAAAAAATAGAAACTTTTCCAAACCTTTCAGTTCTTAGACCTGAAATGAAATATGTCAGAAATAGGTAGGTTTAGTCAGTCATGTGAGTTTAACTCAGTTGTTTGATCCTTTTAGTCGATCATACAATGACTTCCATCTGTGTTCATTTTTTATTCTCTTACAAATCTAACATTTTTTATCCAGCTGAATGTTCTTCAGTTCTCTTCAGAGCCTAAATTAAATTTAGTTAATTTTAATATTTTCTTTTCATGTTTCTCATCCTCTTTTAATCATAATGTTACCATTTTAAAATGAGCATATATCTGAATCTTTGATTCATGGCCTTGTCATATATTTTGATTTATCTTTGGAGACTCTTAGTAATTGCAGTGAGTAATGTGTTCTTGACTTGTATAAATTTTAAAATGATCGTTTTGGCTAAAAAATGACAACATATTCATCAAGTTACAACAAACCAAAGTGAACATTTTTAATAATCAGATTTCATTTATCTCTAAAGGATTAAGCTTGTTACTTGTCACTTAACTCCTGTTTGGATGGACAGATTAGTATACTGTATACGCTTTTGATGACTATTTTTTTTGTTACTTTTGGGAAGCAATTCTGTATACAATGAATATTGCTAAATTTTGAGTTGCTTCAGAAAAAAAAAACATACTTAGTAGCTATATTTAAAGGCAATTTATACTATACAGTGGTGCTTGAAAGTTTGTGAACCCTTTAGAATTTTCTATACTTCTGCATAAATATGACCTAAAACATCATCAGATTTTCACTCAAGTCCTAAAAGTAGATAAAGAGAAACCAGTTAAACAAATGAGACAAAAATATTATACTTGGTCTGATGGCGGACTCATGAACATGAACATTATCCAATGTGAGAGAGGCCTTCAGTTGCTTAGAAGTTACCCTGGGGTCCTTTGTGACCTCGCCGACTATTACACGCCTTGCTCTTGGAGTTTTCTTTGTTGGTCGACCACTCCTGGGGAGGGTAACAATGGTCTTGAATTTCCTCCATTTGTACACAATCTGTCTGACTGTGGATTGGTGGAGTCCAAACTCTTTAGAGATGGTTTTTTAACCTTTTCCAGCCTGATGAGCATCAACAACTCTTTTTCTGAGGTCCTCAGAAATCTCCTTTGTTTGTGCCATGATACAATTCCACAAACATGTGTTGTGAAGAGCAGACTTTGATAGATCCCTGTTCTTTAAATAACACAGGGTGCCCACTCACACCTGATTGTCATCCCATTGATTGAAAACACCTGACTTGAATTTCACCTTCAAACTAACTGCTAATCCTAGAGGTTCACATACTTTTGCCACTTACAAATATGTAATATTCGATCATTTTCCTCAATAAATAAATTACCAAGTATAATATTTTTGTCTCATTTGTTTAACTGGTTTCTCTTTATCTACTTTTAGGACTTGAGTGAAAATCTGATAATGTTTTAGGTCATATTTATGCAGAAATATAGAAAATTCTAAAAGGTTCACAAACTTTCAAGCACCACTGTACATAGTACAGTATTGTCTCTGTCCTCTTGGGACACTGTGATGAGTGATTGGTAGCCAGTTGATGTTTTGAATGCTGTATTACAGAAGATGAAAGCAAAGGAAATAGTGCAGATTAGAAATTTCATTTTCTATTATTTAAATGAGATGCTTTGAACTGTACATTTTTAAAGATCAAATAAGTAAATTGTAATATTTGAATATTGTGTCCTGACAGTTTGTTCAGTACCTCTGTCATTTTTCAAATGTTCAGTTACTCGTGGTTTCTTCATTTTTTTATAATGTCATCGTTTGGGATGAAGCAAAGGGGGGAATATCTCGTGTACAACCACTAACCCAATGCTCACCTGAACATTCTTCTGTCCATTTTCTAAAGCTCCTTTATTCCAATACAGGGTCATGGCCAGCTGAAATGTATTCCAACCTAACTGGGTATAAGGCAAAACCAGCCTTTAATGGGATGCCAGCCCATTGCTAAACACACTCTTGCACACAATTACTTACTTGTACTGAGACAATTTAGAGCTGCCAAATAATATAATACATTTCAGACCTTGATAAAGGAAACCCATGCAGACACAGGGAGAAAATTCCCCACAAACACTGTCCTGGCCAGAATCTGAACTTACCCTATTGAACTATGAGGCAGTAGCCCTAACCACTATACCACCATACTGCCAGTTTTTACGAGAGTGCACTCTCTAACTGTATGTTCAGTCAACAGAATGAGATTTATCTAAGTACAAAGTGAGTCAGATTATGGGTTGTGTTAGATTTTGGTGACTTGGATCACAAATTCTTTCCTCGCTATCACCATCTGTGCAATGTTTTTTTATTTGTTCAATAGATCAATGCACAGAGTGTTTTTTTTTTCAAAAGTGCATTACACATAATGGAGGTGGTGACATATTAGATTGATAATGAATCTGCAGTATTGAACTGGAGACTAATGTGTCTGGTTGCTAGGAAGTCTTGCAGTGTGACATCTGGTAGATGAGATCTTCAGTGTTTGTCTTGTAAACATATGGCCTTGCTTGTAAACTGCATTTATTTGAGCCACATGTAAGCCTTTCATCAGAACAAAAGTCAATTAATCAGTTTTTTATTTTACAAAGTTTTATTTGCATGGTAGAAATGTATTTGCGTGTGTATGAATAATATGTTTTTTTAACCAGAAATGCTTAGTGTTTAAAATGATAAATTGCATATACTGTATTATTGTACATTTGGCACCTATTTTAAGGGTGAAGCACTGTCAAGTTATATTTCTTCCTAAGGATTTCTCTCTCTCTCTTATATCTGCATATGTCTGCATGTGTACAGTTAGGTCCATAAATATTTGGACAGAGACAACTTTTTTCTAATTTTGGTTCTGTACATTACCACAATGAATTTTAAATGACACAACTCAGATGCAGTTGAAGTGCAGACTTTCAGCTTTAATTCAGTGGGGTGAACAAAACGATTGCATAAAAATGTGAGGCAACTAAAGCATTTTTTTAAACACAATTCCTTCATTTCAGGGGCTCAAAAGTAATTGGACAAATTAAATAACTGGAAATAAAATGTTCAGTTCTAATACTTGGTTGAAAACCCTTTGCTGGCAATGACAGCCTGAAGTCTTGAACTCATGGACATCACCAGATGCTGGGTTTCCTTCTTTTTAATGCTCTGCCAGGCCTTTACTGCAGCGGCTTTCAGTTGCTGTTTGTTTGTGGGCCTTTCTGTCTGAAGACTAGCCATCAACAAGTGAAATGCATGCGCAGTCGGGTTAAGATTAGGTGACTGACTTGGCCATTCAAGAATTTTCCACTTCTTTGCTTTAATAAACTCCTGGGTTGCTTTGGCTGTATGTTTTGGGTCATTGTCCATCTGTATCATGAATCAATTTGACTGCATTTAGCTGGATTGGAGCAGACAGTATGTCTCTGAACACCTCAGAATTCATTCGGCTGTTTCTGTCCTGTGTCACATCATCAATAAACACTAGTGTCTCAGTGCCACTGGCAGCCATGCATGCCCAAGCCATCACACTGCCTCCACCGGGTTTTACAGATGATGTGGTATGCTTTGGATAATGAGCTGTTCCATGCCTTCTCCATATTTTTCTTGCCATCATTCTGGTAGAGGTTGATCTTGGTTTCATCTGTCCAAAGAATGTTTTTCCAGAACTGTGCTGGCTTTTTTAGATGTTCTTTAGCAAAGCCCAATCTAGCCTTTCTATTCTTGAGGCTTATGAGTGGCTTGCACCTTGCAGTGCACCCTCTGTATTTACTTTCATGCAGTCTTCTCTTTATGGTAGACTTGGATATCGATACGCCTACCCCCTGGAGAGTGTTGTTCACTTGGTTGGCTGTTGTGAAGGGGTTTCTCTTCACCATGGAAATGATTCTGCGATCATCCACCACTGTTGTCTTCCGTGGACGTCCAGGTCTTTTTGCGTTGCTGAGTTCACCAGTGCTTGCTTTCTTTCTCAGGATGTGCCAAACTGTAGATTTTGCCACTCATAATATTGTAGCAATTTCTCGGATGGGTTTTTTCTGTTTTCACAGCTTAAGGATGGCTTCTTTCACCTGCATGGAGAGCCCCTTTGACCGCATGTTGTCTGTTCACAGCAAAATCTTCCACATGCAAGCACCACACCTCAAATCAACTCCAAGCCTTTTATTTGCTTAATTGATAATGACATAACGACGGACTTGCCCACACCTGCCCATGAAATAGCCTTTGAGTCAATTGTCCAATTACTTTTGAGCCCCTGAAATGAAGGGATTGTGTTAAAAAAATGCTTTAGTTGCCTCACATTTTTATGCAATCGTTTTGTTCTCCCCACTGAATTAAAGCTGAAAGTCTGCACTTCAACTGCATCCGAGTTGTTTCATTTAAAATTCATTGTGGTAATGTACAGAACCAAAATTAGAAAAAAGTTGTCTCTGTCCAAATATTTATGGACCTAACTGTATATGTACGTATGTGTGTGTGTGTGTGTGTGCGCGCGCGCATGCGTGTGAGTGTAATACTGTACAATGAATTCAGATTTAACTTTAAATAGATAAATTTGCCATTTTTGCCCATCAGTCTGTGCTCAATAAAACATAATGACAAAGTGAAAATGTTTTCAGAAACGTTTGCAAATTTATTGATGAAAAAAAAATCTTTCATTCATAAAATTATGACGACCCTTAATTCAGTACTATGTAGAAGCCCCTTAGGCAGCAATTACACTTTCACCTCTTTTTGGAAAAGTCTCTATAAGGTTTCCACGTCTGGATTTGGGCAGTTTATCCCATTCTTACTGGCTTAATTCCAGTTCTGTTAGATTTGATGGGAAGCATCTGTAAACTACTGTCTTCAGATCTCTCCACAGAGGCTTTATGTGAGTTAAGTCAAGGCTTTGGCTTAGCCATTCAAGGACAGTCAGAGACTGAGACTTGTTCCAAAGCCACTCCAACATGGTCTTGGTATGTTTCAGGTCATTCTTGTTCTCAGACTGCGGCAACAATTCACGTTTTAGGTGCCGTGTACTCCAGCGGAAGTTTTCTTCAAGGTCCACTCTGTTTGGCTGTATTGATCCTTTCTTCAGTTCTAACCAGTCTCCATGTCCCTGCTACTGAGAAGCACATCCTTAGGATAATGCTGCCATGTTTCACCACAGGCATGGTATTAGGCAGATGATGAAAAATACCTGGTCTTCACCAGAAATAGTACTTGGAGTTCTGCCCAAAGAATTCAGTTTTTGTCCAATCAGACCAGAGAATCTTTTTCTTTATGCTCATTATGTTTGTGCAGGCTGTAATATGCCTTTTTCTGAAGAGTGGCTTCCATCGAGCCCTCTAACATAAATACTTGATTGACGAGGTGCTGCTGAAGTGGTCTTCCTTCCAACAGGTTCTGTCATCTCAGACAGACTTCTGAAGTTCTGTTAGAGTAACTGTTGGGTTCCTGGTCACCTCCCTTGATCAAGGACCTTCTTACCCAGTTATTCAGTTTTCCTGGCAGGCTGGCCAAATCTAGGAAGAGACCTGGTGGTTCCAAAGTTCTTCCATTTTACAATAATTAAAGTAATTGTGCTCCTGAGAAAACTGAAAAGTTTCAAATGATTTTATACCCTTATTCTGGTGTATACCTCACCACATACTGATCTTGGAGGTATACAGAAAGTTCCTTGGACTTCATGGCTTATTTTTTTGCCCTGACATTTAGTATAAATTGTGGGACCTTACATGCACATGCTACTTTCTCAACAATATCCAATCAATTCATTTTGGTACAGGTGTAATCAAGTACTAGAAACATCTCAAGGAAAATTCAGTCTACCAATTGTCCTCTAGCAGTCTGGAGAATCTTGAGCACAGTAATAGGTTTATCTCCTGTTGAACACAGCATCTTCAGTGACCCTTGCAGTTATGGTGGCATTCCCTGTTGATCAATAAGGGTATTGCTACCCAGGTTAACTTTACAATATTTTGATTTTTTTTTATTACACAATAGCAGTGTGCACTTAAGAGTGCTTACATGTTTTATTTCAACTTTATACATGCTTTTATTTGTTTTAAACAAAGCCAAATGTTTTTTTTAAATATACTGTACATTCTTTAATTATATTACATTCTCAAAAATGGGAGAGTGGCAGGGCAGTATAGTTATTATGCATGTTACTTCACAACTCAAGTAATCTGGATTAATTCTCAGACTCATTGTGGTCAATGTTTCTACCATACTAGGTGTGGGCTTTTTCCAAATACTCCACTCAAAACTTGGACAATTGACTGCTTAATGTAGTAGCTCAGGTTCATAACTCTAAACCACAAAATTTCCATTTTAGTTCCTGCCTTTGACTTGATGTGTTGAGAAAACAGTTATACTAAATGAATGTGCTTTTAAAGTGACTGGGATGGTGTTCACTGTAGAAAGATACAGATCTATATAAAAAATAATTGTGTTTAACTGATGTTAATTAGGCAGGTGTGTGTGCTCAAGTGCACGCTCTGAGTGAATGAAGCAGATTGATTCTTCCTTTGCATCCAGTGTTACAAGGATCATTTTCATCTTATCACAACTCAGAAAATGAAGACCAGTTATTCTAGTTTGAATTATAACATTGTTAACTTTATACAATAAATGTGATATGTAATTAAAAATAATTGCTTACCTTATGTGTTTGTAAAATATTTGTATATTTACATGTTATATCTGATTCCTTGATTAGAAGCCACAGAATCGGTTATGTCTCTGTATATTTGTACCAGCTGTCTGACACTGAAAAAATTATAACAAATAACAAATCATTGAGTAGAAAAATGTCCCACACAGAGATTTAAGGATTAAATATGTAGTTGTTTGAGATCACAGTACAGATGGAGACCATATAGCTCCTAGCTTCCAAATCTGTCATTTCCTTCACTACAACTGTAATCCAAATGCTGGCTTCACATTTTCTTTTTTATTTCTGATGATACTTGCTTTTTAGGTGCTGATGCTGAAAAGTAACTCATACACTTGTTTTCTTTTTTTTTAATTAAATTTCAAATCCCACTTAAATTCCATGTAAGCATGAGATGTAGAGTGGAATATTAGGTTCACAGAAATCTTTAGAAAACTGTAATCCTTAAATATCTGTGCTTGTTTCTTAAATTACCAAGTTGAGCTGTTTTAGTTTGAAATAGTAAAGCATCTGACAGCAACGGACAATTGAAGACTATTTCTTGCATTGATTATAGGTTTACAGCGTCATTATTGTCACGTGTACAGAATGCAGTGAAATTTTAGAGTGTCCTGATATGACTGTATTCCCCGAATTACACTTGCTCTAAACATGATCACAATATGCTCTTGTATTACAAATTAGGCACACCAAAAACCTAAAGTTTTCAGTTATACCTCTTTCTTTTTGGGGACTATTTGTAGCTTGGCAAGTCTGTAGAGTTGCATAGCTCTTTGAAATTGGTGTTCTGCACTTTAAAAATGAAACATTAGCCTTTTCTGTAATTGCAAAAATAATGCATTCCTTTAAATGAAGAAAACGTTTTACATTTATAGAGACACTAGCCGTCCCCCGTGGCTCCACCCGTGTAGTAGTGAAACAGGATAGTGAGGAAGGCCCTGCCCAGCTCCCTACTCCTGACGTTCTGCAAGCGAACTATGATTTTTAGCATGATGAGAGAAGTCGCAAAATCAACCGGAATGTTCAAGCAAATTCTAGAAAAAAACCCTATCTAAATCTGTTAAGTAGTTCTCTCATTCACTAGCTAAGCAAGGTAAGGAACGCCCCGACCCCCTCCCCTTGGCCTGCTGCATGTCTCTTGGATTTGTGCAAATAAATCGCTACCACAAGTGAACTACATACATAGTGCAATGAGAGAAGTCGCAAAATCAACCGGAATGTTCAAGCAAATCATAGAAAAAAAAATATATATATAGATGTTAGCAGTCAGTTAAAATATGATTAACCTTCATTTAAAGAATAGGCACTTTAGTCTGTTAAAACCTCACACTTCTGTGTACAGGATAAACAGGTCTTAGTCAACTTGAATATATACTTATATATTGTAACAGTAACAAAAATGTTATGTCCAAGCAAAAACCTTTTTCTCACTTATTATCCTAATGCTTAAAATTAGACCTTGTATTCACTGTACATTCTGGATCCTAATGTAGTAATTTCTGTATCAGGAAGAAAATGGATGATTTTCTGAACATTTTCAGGAAATAGTCCTGGACACGGTATCACACCATTACTTGGTCATATATACAGAACAATGTAGAATCCCCAGTTCACCTAATACTTGTATCTTAGGAACGTGGGAGGAAAGTGAAGAATCTAAAGAAAAAATTGCAAAGACATGTGGAGAATTTGTAGACTCCAAACAAAATATGACAGGTCAAGACTCAGCCCAGGCTTTGGAGTTACTAGCCATTGTGCTACATTAAAACATAATATGAACCCTGCAATACAGAACTGGACCAAGTGGATTAAATGAAGCATGGATATGCCATTCAATACCATTTTACAAGCCAATTTAATCATACATTTCTTTGAACTGTGGATGGAAATTGAAGTACCCGGAGGAAACCCATGTGGACACGATGCATGCATTTGTTATATTAGGTGGAAGTAGTGCTGCTGTCTCACAGCCAAAGTGTCCAGGATTCAAATCTCAGCCTAGGCAAAGCCTGTGTTAAGCTCCTTAAGCATGGGAAAGCTGCTATTTAAATAAAATGTATTATTATTGTGTGTTTTCTGCACTTTCTCTTTGTTTCTATACGGTTTTTCCTCCTACCTCCTAATGATCTGTGTGTTGGTTTACTTTAAATTTGTCATTTATGAACAAGTATAAATATGAGGTATGCCTCCACCCAGTCTATTGCTGGCCCTAGTCTTCTGCCGACTTTCACATAGAGTCTGTTTAGAGCAACCAGTTAACGTAACATGTATTTTCTGGACAATGTACCGTAGATACTCGCGTATTAGTCGATCTCGCAGATAAGTCGAATGTGATTTTTTACCGAAAATTACGAAATTTGTTATGACCCATGTATAAGTCGAAGATAAAACTTGACAGCTATCAGAGATAGAGGGCGACAATCAGCTGTTAATGGCAACAAAACTCACTGTCACGTCACAGGCATTCCCTCTGTGCTTGGAGAAATGCTAGACTCGTTGACTCGGCAACTAATCCTTGCGTGTGCGTGAGTTGTGAAATGCAAACAAATGTAAACAAAGGCAAGATGGCATCGACATGTCACAACGGAGTGAAGCGAGTGCAGAAAAGAAAACACTCTGCAGACGATGTTTTGCACATTATCGCTGAGTCAGACTGTGATTTTTCAGAATCGGATTTTATTGACAATGATCAGGAATCGAGCAAGAGAGTGAGAAGCCTGGCATCAGCTGATTGGACACCAGCCGATGCCACGGCAGCTGATCGGCTGCCAGCTGAACGCATTCGCGCAGCCGATGCACCTACGGCAAGGTTCGCGTAGGAGGAATACCCAGACATTGATCCGTGGGAGCCAAACTGGCTACCGGACTTCACAAGACAGCATGGCTTGCTGTTGGACACGACAGATCACCCGCTGCTGGACTATTTCAGCCTGCTCTCTCCTGATGCTGCTTTTCAGCTACTGTCAGACGAGACAAACAGGTAGGCAGAGAAATTTTTTGAATCGCGGGCTGCGCTTGCATCGCATTGATAGCGTGCATTGCCTTGGTTCTTTTGATTCCAAATCTGGTTGCACGTGGCAGCTAATGGTATGTTTGTTATCCAAAACCTGCAAAAGCTAATGCTCAAATTCAAGTATTTCACAGTTTAAAGAATTATTTAATGAAATTAGAAAAAAAACTAACTAATTAGCAATAGTATTGCTGGCTTATAATTATTTCAAAGACCATGGGAAACGGCAGATGACTGGTGACTTAAAACTGTGAAGCGTTGAGTGTACAATGTCATTACCCAAATTCTATGGACAATTGTGTTGCCCCGTGGATAAGTCGACCCTGTTTTTTTGAATGAATTTTAAGGCATAAATTTTTCGACTTATACGCGAGTATAAACGGTAATGTTATTTTTGTGATGCTGGTGGAACTCAAGGGTTAGTGCATTTAAGCTGTAGGCTAGAAGGCACTTCTTCACATAGAGGGTTGTTTCTAAACTTGAAAATATTTGAAGAGTTCTTAACAACTGAAAAAAGCAGAAAACTGTCAAGCTTTCCTGCTTCAGGCTACTTAGCTAATAGTTAACTAGACACAGTTAATAGACTCAGTGGTGACTAATTTGCCAAAGGTCTTAGAGTATTAATCTGAAATTTATTTAAAAAATGTTAGTTGTTGGAAAAATATTCAGCCCTGGGAGAAAAGAAACAAAAAAAGAATTAGCCCTAAAAGAGTTAACTGTCTTTTCTTTAAAAAAAAGTAAAATAAACATGCAAACTTATGCATGTGTGGTAAGTTAACGAGCAGTAGCTACTAGACATTTTCAGAGATTTAAAATGTCTGTAGTGTGTATCAAAGAAGCTTCCTGCTTGCTTAAATATTGATAACACACTGCATGTTTATTTCTGGATATATTTTAACTCCTCAACTCTTTTACCTCCCCCTATGCTCTTGCCTGCATTATCCACCTACTACAAGGCGTGCTTTGACACATCTCTGACAGTCTCACAGTTGGATGGCACACTGCAGCTGGTCTACATGAATTTAATTTGGTTTCAATGTATTGTTCTCAAAGGTTTTTAGTAAACAATTAAAGCTCATGCAATTCTCTTTGAGCAGCACTAGATTTGTTTGATTTTGACACCTGACTTATGTCTGCTATCTTCTCAGATGGATACATTACATTAATTGTCACTGTAACTTATGAGAGCAGCTCATGCTTGTCAGTTTATATAACATGTTAAAAATAAGAAAAAAAAGGTGTGAAAATTCGTTGTCTCTTAGTGTATTGAAAAATACTTTGCCAGCCATAAAACAGAGACAAATAAACTCAGACAAAAATGAGAAATATGCTTAATTTTAAAAAAAGTTAATTTCAGGTCAAAGCTGCAATGAAACTAAAGACACTACTATAGGAAACCAGCTTAACCGCTTCTCTCTGGGGATCTGGTTTCCTTGGAAACAGCTGACAGCTCTGTGTGAGCTGTCATGTGAGTCACACTGCAGCAAAGTACAATGTTTTAGTCCTTAACAAAAATGAATCTAAAAAACATACAGGAAACATTAAACTTAAGATACATTGGCTTGCTAGGAGTACAGTAGCCTGTTAATCTTATTTTTTAACTTATTTGTAAGAAGTGGGAAATTGTGAAATGTTACAATGTGGTACAATATTATCCTTCACATTTTTGCTTTTATTTAAGCGCTGCAATTATTTAATTACTTGTATAGTCTAATAATATTCATGTATTTCATACTGTGTTAAATTTTATTAAGAAGTATATCACTTGGATGGTTTTGTATTCGTGTTTATTGCCTTAAAACACATTCCTCAAAAATGGAATGAAATTAAATTGCTAACAGAAAAATATTTATCTATTTGTCCATCCAAACTTACCATTATAAGGCATCATGGGGAGTCAGTGCTTAAAATATGTTATTCTTAAAATTAAATGTGAAATGAATATGGAAACAAAAGGCAATCTCGTCAAACGGATGGATCAGTATAGTTTATTTGGGCACTGTTAACTAAAAGGGTGCAAGTTTTCAAGCACTAGGACACAGGGAAGTTAGGTTAGTAACATCTAGTGACAGTGATAAGCAAGGAAGGAGTAAAGATGGATGGTTCAAAGTGATGCCAAGTCAAATCTAGTGGCCAACCACAGAAACATGCCAGTGCTGGTGCATTAGCAGCCCAAAACTTTCTTAGCAAGGTATGTGATTTGTACACTTGGAAAATAAAATCTGCATAAAACTGTCTGTCTTGGAAAGTTCATTGGTCTAAGTTCCCCTCCTCTCTTCGTTTTTATTGATTTATGCCCCTAAACCTTCTTTGAATGTAGAACCACTCTGAAGGAGCAAAGAATGTTTCATGAGGAAAAAAAGTGCATTTGAAGCAGAACTGGATTGAGTTCTGGATTGAGGGTGAGTGTAAACTGGACAAAATGGCTTTGGAAGAGGCAGGCTTATAAGCACTGAAAAACATTGAAGATAGAGAAGGGTACCACATTTGTTAATGAAATAAATAACATTGAGACAGTTAAGTCCAAATAAACTGTCCAAACTGTCCACATTAAAGCCAAGACAAGAAATTTAGCGACAGTCCAAGTGAAAATGCTGTAATAGGGTATCATGTAATGACAGGCATTGCAAACAACAAAAAGGGCAAATAGAATAGCACAAGGACGCAGCAGAACATATAAAGAGTTCTCCAGGACTTATTATTCTAGAATCACAGAAGTAGAAATGGGGCATTTAGCACGGTAGATTCAGAGACAGTCTTTATCCGCTGATCATAAGGTTTTCAACACCCATTCATACTAACAAGTGCATGTTCTTCAGTATAACATATGTATATATATGTGTATAACTTTTTTTGTGTGAAATGTGTTCACACGACAATGGTAGAATGACATATGGATCCTGTGTACTGAGTTTCAGCCCAGTATATGGTTATTGTCCATTCAGAATTTGCACATTCTTCCCAAAACAAGTGCCTAATCGAGCTGCTTGCATTTGGAGTATCTCTTCTTTCAAAACCTTACACAATTTAACTGCATCAGCTTCACTCAAGTGGCACACTGTAGAACTGAAATTCCAGTCTGGCCCTCCCGAAGTGAAGAAAACCATGGCCTAGTAGTAAAGCCAAAGGAGGACTCGACTGGCTCTAGTGGCCTGATTTAATCTTAGCCATGCTGCAGTGAAATTCTGCTAAATAAAAAAAAAATGTTCACGAGCAATTGTTTTCAATAAGTAAATATGATACAGACAAAAACAAATTTTCACAACCAAAGTGGAGCAATAATAAAGCCACCAAAGAATAATATTTGGAAAATAGTGGAGGCTAAAAAAAAAGGTACACTCAGGGGAACCTAAACATTTTCTTTAGAAGAATGTCAAAAAACAATAGAAAATGGAGCAGACTTACAGGCAGTGTAAAAACAGATAAGAATATCTTATATAACTCTTTTCTATGAAGACTAGCTCAGTGGCTTATGAATACAGATATAAAATATAAACAAAATTATACACTCATACAGCGTGCATAATAAAAAGATGTACATTCTTTGTTTTGATTACTTCCATTGGAGAAGTGTTGGAAACCTTAGTCAATTAACTGAACCAAGTAGATCAAAATAGATAAACAATGGATAATAACAAAGATTAAGACATTTGAAATGATGATGGAAGAGAAGCTATCGTACATGAAGGCAGCACCATTCAGTAAATACAGTCAGGTCCAACATTCTGATATATATTGATCATAGTTTCCTTTGTTCACAGAAAATTGTTCCAGAATGGGACAGGCTTTTAAAAATGTTATCTACCAAATTCTAATCTGTCATCCTTATGCTGGAGGTTTACCAGAGGTTTGCAGTTTGTGGTAAATATTCAGTCTTCACTTTCATGAGGTCTTCTCAGGTGAGGTCCTCACAGGTGGCGCAGTGGTAGTGCTGCTGCTTTGCAGTAAGGAGACTGTGGAAGATTGTGGGTTCGCTTCCTGGTTCCTCCCTGTGTGGATAGCGCTTTGAGTACTGAGAAAAGCGCTATATAAATGTAATGAATTATTATTATTATTCTCTAGACTTTGGCAATGATAGGTCTGTCTCCTGGAGAGTGGTCTTGGTTTGGCTAAATGTTGTGAAGGGTTCTTCATCGCCAATTCTTCAGTCATCCAGCACAGTTGTTTTGTGTGGTTTTCCAACCCTATGGCGTTCCTGAGTTCACCAGTGTGTTCCTTCTTTTTTACGAATGTACCAAATGGTTGATTTTACCACTCCTTGCGTTTCTGCTCTTCTAAAGGTTTTTTATTTATTTATTTATTTTTTACTTGCATGGTCAGCTCTTCGAACCTCATACTGAAAGTTCACAGTGACCCCTTCCACACCTGGAATCAATTCCTGACCTTTTACCTGCTTAATAGTTAAAGAAATAATGAGTATGGAACAGCTTGAAAGTCAAATGTCCAAATACGTTTGAGCCCCTGCAAATGGGGTGGGTTATGCAGAAAAATGGCTGTCATTTCTAAACGGCTCATATGATAATTTTGTTAAACTCCTTGAATTAAAACTGAAAGTCTACACTTCAATAATATAATGATTGCTTTATTTCAAAGCCATTGTGGTGATGTACAGAACCAAACTTATGAAAAATATGTCACTGTCCAAATACTTACAGACCTAACTGTATGTTAAGAACTTGAAAAGTCATTTGAGCGTAGTGAAAAAGTAAAATGTGCCATTATGTAACTGTTAAAGAAACAAGTCAAAGTGGACTTTATGCAAACTTTTATAGAGGAATTTGGATGAGAAAGCAAAATGATGAAGAAAGCTTGTAGCACTTTAAGGATGACAAAGAGCTTTTACTAAGGGTTTCTGAAGACTTCAAAGGGATGAAGAAAGAACACATCACTAAAGAAGAGTAAGGTGAAAGGTTTACATGGTGGCCCATGGGAACCGATGATTGTATTTGCAAACAAAGGGAAAAAGGAGTTAGTCAGTATTTGCAGAGAAAAATACCTAATCAGACAGTTGACCCGAAGAATTTATAATTATACACTTGAAACAGAAAAATTAATTTAATTGAATATATCCATTGGATATCATTGCTTTTATACTTTTTACATATGTTGATAAGTAGGCCAGAATCAGTAGAAATTATATTTCAGCTGAAAGTAGTAGTAGTATTAGGAGTACAGTGAAATACTTAATTGCTTGTCCAATCAAAATGCAGAATGTTGCTCCTCTATGCCGCCATGATAAACTACAATGTATTAAAATAAATTATTATAACTTAATTTCCATTAATAGAAAACACAAACCAGATTACCTAATGCATTCCTTAACTCTGTTTCCATGCAACTCGTCCAGTTATTCTCCCAGTTCTTGAAACCCTGAGGAAAAACTCTAGTATATTAAGAACTATAACCTTATCTTTCAAGAACTTTTTTATGATGTAGACTAATACTCAACTTCTTTACCATTAAAGTGCTTTTGAAAAAAGTTTGTCTTTAGCTTTGAGCAACTCTCTCTTACCTTTGCACATTTTTTTATGCCAGAGAAACATTTCAACAATTAGATTTACTTGCTAAAAAAAGGAATTGAACTATATTACAACATCTGGTTGCATGAGAATTGAGTTAACATTTTTTTCCTAGCATAATGAATTTTGATTATAGTAATCCTTTGCTATATCGCGCTTCGCCTTTCACGGCTTCACTCCATCGCGGATTTTATATGTAAGCATATTTAAATATATATCGCGGATTTTTCGTTGCTTCGCAGGTTTCTGTGGACAATGGGTCTTTTAATTTCTGGTACATGCTTCCTCAGTTGGTTTGCCCAGTTGATTTCATACAAGGGACGCTATTGGCAGATGGCTGAGAAGCTACCCTGCTTACTTTTCTCTGTCTCTCTTGTGCTGACTTTCTCTGATCCTGACGTAGGGGGATTGAGCAGGGGGGCTGTTCGCACACCTAGACGATATGGACGCTCGTCTAAAAATGCTGAAAGATTATCTTCACGTTGCTATCTTTTGTGCAGCTGCTTCCTGAAACGACATGCTGCACGGTGCTTCGCATACTTAAAAGCTCGAAGGGCACGTATTGATTTTTGACTGAAAAACAAACTCTGTCTCTCTCTATCTCTCTCTCTCTCTCTGCTCCTGACGGAGGGGGTGTGAGCTGCCGCCTTCAACAGCTTTGTGCCGCGGTGCTTCGCATACTTAACAGCCAAAGAGCACTATTGATTTGTTTGCTTTTTTGTTTGCACTCCTTTGAAGAGGAAGATATGTTTGCATTCTTTTAATTGTGAGACGGAACTGTCATCTCTGTCTTGTCATGGAGCACAGTTTAAACTTTTGAAAAAGAGACAAATGTTTGTTTGCAGTGTTTGAATAACGTTCCTGTCTCTCTACAACCTCCTGTGTTTCTGCGCAAATCTGTGACCCAAGCATGACAATATAAAAATAACCATATAAACATATGGTTTCTACTTCGCGGATTTTCTTATTTTGCGGGTGGCTCTGGAACGCAACCCCCGTGATGGAGGAGGGATTACTGTATTTCCGAACATGTAGGCCGATGTAAAACAGCACCCCAAAGTTCTACAAGTGTTTCTCTACATGGTTTTGGACAAATAATAAAGCCTGTTTTTTTTATCCTTGATCCTAAGAAATTTTTAAATATTGAAAAATTCAGTTGGACAGATAAGTAAAATATTATGATATGCACAGCTGTAGAAGTCAACCTAATGCTTATGGGTTCTTGTAAAAGTGGCATATGATGATATATTCTATAAATAGTACTATGTGTCATGTAAATGGAAGACTGTCATAGAAACACCATTGCAGACAAAATTATCACATAGCTTGGACAACAAACAGAAGTATGACAGCTGGCAGAAGTAGTTGAGAACAAACTAAAGAGACTTCGGAAATTAAACAAGGACAAAGCTGTTAAGTTATACTAAATGGAGAAATGCAGGCATCAATAGGCACACATAGAATTGCAGAAGTAGAACAATAATGGCAAGAATAATGTGGAGCTAGCATGTTAAATAATGTTGCCCTAGGCAAGGCAATTTTTGCACCCCACATAAATGTTGTCGCGCATGAGCGTCGGAGAACTCCTCTACGGGCCAGGGAAAATTAAACAATAGCCTGCCGAGGCGAGGGGGGGGGCTACCGCTGACGTTGTCCTGTTCTTCCTCTTCCCCCTCAGCTCCGAGAAGCCGCCCGGCAAGGGCACTTAACGCTGCCCCTTCCGGAAGTACCGATATAAAAGAAGCACCGACAGAGAGAAGGGCGGCTTCTCCCGGGATACCGAAACGAGCACTCGCCAGAACCCATGACGTTTTGAGAGCTCTATTATTTGGAGAGAAGTCCCTGAACACGAGAGCGCTGAAGCTCTAATTTTCGTTATTTTCTGATTTTGTTTGTTCGTCTCGCGATGATTAAACGGGACGACCCGGTTGGTGTCCCAACATTCCTACTGTTTACAGTCTGTCCTTCCACTGCCCGACCACAAGTTGGCGTAGTCAGCAGGATACATCGGGGGGGAAAATTAATAGGATGGCGGAGGTCGTACAGCAGTTGGCCGATCAACTAGCCCAACTACAAACTCGCCATGTGGAGTTCGTAGGTGCCGATGGACACCGCGCACACCCGAGAGGACAAGGACCTGCCCAACTGCTTGTTCCTATGAGACCACGCATAGACGTGGAGGCGTATTTAACCATTTTCAAGCGCACTGCTAGTAGACAACTTTGGCCGCGCCAGGAGTGGAGTCACAACGGGCCTATTATGATCTGGATGAGGACATAGACGCAGATTATCCCACAAGCTCAGCGCTGCCGGGACTGGAAGTTTGATCCGGAATGACCAGCGCGGGCCCCTTCGACCTATGGGGAAGAATGACCCGTTGGCTACGTCCCAGCAAAAACACGCCAGAGCGCCTAGTCGAGATAGTCACGGCCGACTTCCTCGTACATGCCCTTCCCGAAAGTCTGATGAGGCCCGTACGAAGATTACCCTGGGCTGATACGGAAACCCTCGTGGAGATAATTGAACGCCACCACTCAGCCAGTCAAACTGAGCGACCACAAAAACGGCGCCGAATCCGCTCCAGCCGAAACAACCACAGTGAAAATCCAGCGTGGGACTCAGAGAACCCTCCCAGAAAAAGAGAAAGGTCCCCCCTTCCTCTACGGTGTTACCGCTGCAGAGAACCAGGGCATACGGTGGCCATTTGCCCCAAGGGAGACGACCAGATGGACTGTGCTTGGGCCGAAGCAGGCAGGTACTAGTATGCAGTCGCGTCTAACCCTCTTGCTTCTCCCTTCACAGGCCCGGCCAGACTGAACGGACGCCTCGTCCGAGCACTCTATGATATGGGAAGCAATGTGACTGTCGTTGCTGCCCTCTATGTCCGCTCGGGACAATATGATAATAAAAGGACCAGCCTTACCTGTATTGACGGTGAGATTAAGGTGTACCTCATGGCAATCTGTTGGCTTCTAGTCCGTGGACATTTGGCGAGACAGCGTGTGGTGGTGCTCCCGACGCCTCTATATGCCGTACTACTGGGAAGAGACTGGTTGAGCCGTGTCTGGTTGGTTCCTCGGTCCAGGATATGGACAAGAGCCGCTCGTCCAAGGAGGAGTCCTAGCCATGCAGAAGAACAGGTAAAATGTCGGCTACTCAGAGCGATCCTGCGGATCTGGCACAGGCAGAGGAGGGGCCTGAGGCCGATGGTAACCCACCCCCTACCTCCCACGACTCTGCTGCATCCTCTGAGTACCACCCCCACGAATTACCTGACATAGCAGTCCGGTTCCACCCCCTTCCGTCCTCTTGGAGGCGGGAGCAGTGGAACGAAGACTCATTGAAACATGCTAGAACTGCAGTAGTGGCCGTAAACGGACAACCCTCCACAGATTCCACCCCACCCATGACTCACTTTGTCATCGAGCACGATCTCTTATATCGGGTGGTTAATGGCCATAATGGGGTATGCAGCCAACTCCTGGTTCCCCATTCTTTCCGACGGGTTATTATGTGACCTGGCCCCCCCTCATTTGTTGGGGGGGCATTTAGGCTCTGAAAAAACTCTCGAGCGTGTAACAGCACGCTTTTACTGGCTGGGCATGCACGAGGAGGTGCGGCAATTTTGCAGGTCCTGCCCCAAATATCAACTCACCCACATTCCCAGGAAGGATCACGCCCCTTTAGTTCCCCTGCCCATAATTGATATCCCGTTCGAGAGGATAGGTCTAGACATTGTGGGACCCCTCGAACGCTCAGCTAGGGGACATCAGTATATTCTGGTCTTGGTTGATTACGCCACCCGATATCCAGAAGCCATCCCACTGCGAGTGGCTACATCAAAAGTAATAGCCCAGGAGCTTATCGGGGTATTTTCGCGAGTAGGCATTCCCAAGGAGATCCTCACGGATCAAGGGACACCCTTCATGTCTCGAACCTTCAAGGGGGTCGCTAAGATACTCCATGTCCGCCACCTCAGAATATCTGTATACCACCTCCAAACTGATGGATTAGTCGAGCATTTCAACAAAACCCTCAAACAGATGCTGAGAAAGGTAGTCCGGACGGATGGAAAAGATTGGGACCAGCTCCTCCCTCTAGTCCTCTTTGCCTTCCGGGAGGTTCCTCAAGCCTCAACCGGGTTTTCACTCTTCGAACTCCTGTACAGGAGACAACCCAGAGGTCTCCTCGATCTCATTCGGGAGGGCTGGGAAGATGAAACTCAACCTCCTTAGCGAAGTATACTGGAGCATGTAGCCGAGCTTAGGGATCGTTTTGAGTGCCTAAGACCGGCTGTCCAGGAACATTTAGAAGGGGCACAGCATGCGCAAGCCCGGTTGTACAACCGGAACTCCCACCTCTGGGAGTTCAGCCCCGGCGACCGCATCATGGTGCTCATCCCTACCAGCCACTCCAAGCTCCTAGCCCACGGGCCTTATGATGTACTCTGTAGCAGATAGAGGCGTGGTCCACCTCTTGAACCCTCAGGTACCACTCTGAACACCAGGTGAAAGTGTAATCACTATTTATTTTGTTTACACACAGTGCACAAAGCACCCTTCACTCCACACCCATAAACACAATTCTCTCTCAATAAACCAATCCTCCTCGCCCAGACACTTCGCCCTTCTACCTCCCAGCTCAGCTCAGTGTCTGGGCTTTCCCACAGTCCTTTTATAACCCCTGACCCGGAAGTGGTTTCTGGCCAAACCCACAAGTCCTTATTCCTTCCAGGTCAGGGCAAACAGTCCTTTCTTCAGCCCGGGAGCACGTCGTTCCTTCCTGTCACGTGATGATGACGCACTCCCGGGTTATAGGGCACATAAGAGCCCGCTAGCCCCCCTACAGCGACTCCCGGTGGCCCCCAATGTATCCAGCAGGGCTGTGTATAAATACTACATAGTCCATGAGGCCCTGCTGGAACTCGGGGCACGATAATGCTGTCGGGAGAGCTCCTCCTGGCGGCCTGGGGGTGAGGGCCGGATTAAAATGCCGACAATCCACCACAACGTGAACAGAACGGGTTGGTCGATTATCTAATTTATCAACCCAACTGGCATCCCAAGGAGCAAATCTACCATGTCAACCTACTAAAGCCCTGGTTAGACCATGCTTCCCAGGAAGCAACGGTGGCTTATGCTACTTCCTTAGCTACAGACGGAGAAAACTTAAATTTTGGGGAAAAGCTCAATCCCAAACAAAGGTGCGAGATCGCAGAAATAATAAGGTCGGTAGAAGGGGTTATTGGTTCCCAGCCCAGCCGCACTTCACTCATAACCAACGATATTATCACCGAACTGGGAGCGCTGGTGCAAGAGAGTCCATATAGACTCCTGGAGGCTAAGAGGGCAGAGGTATAGTTAGAAATAGGTTGAATGCTGGAGATGGGCGTGATAGAGGCCAGTCACAGCCCCTGGTCCAGTCCGATTGTATTAATTCCTAATACAACGGACGGGAGGTGGCGCTTTGTAATGACTTCCGCTGGCTTAACCAAATTTCCCATTTTGATGTTTATCCTATGCCCCGGGTGGACGACATGCTTGAGCGTCTTAGGGACGCCTGCTACCTCTCCACCCTGGACATGACGAAAGGATATTGGCAAATCCCCTTGACCGAGACCGCAAAGGAAAAAATCGCATTTAATACCCCTAGTGGCCACTGGCAGTACCGAGTTCTTCCCTTTGGGCTGCACGGGGCTCCCGCGACCTTCCAACGTCTGGTGGACCGACTGCTCCGGCCCCATAGTGCCTATAGTGCTGCCTATCTTGATGATATCGTCATATTTTCCCGCACCTGGGAAGAACACCTACTGCAAGTGAGAGACGTCCTTCAGGCCATACACCAGGCTGATCAACCCACAAAAGTGTCACTTTGGATTGACCGAGGCTAAATATCTAGGCTATGTGGTGAGCGGAAGAAAGATCAAACCCCAGTGGTCCAAAATAGCTGCCATAAGCAACTGGCCCCGGCTGCTAACAAAGAGGCAAGTGCAAGCTTTCTTGGGCTGAGCCAGGTACTACCATCGGTTTGTACCCTGCTTCTCCGAGCAAGCTGTGCCTCTAACGGAGTTGACAAAGAAGAAGGCCCCTAATTCGGTGGTATGGAATCCCACAGCTGCTGCTGCATTTAGTGACTTAAAAAGGGCCCTGACTTCGGCTCCAATATTAAAATCAACTGACTTCTCTAGTCCTTTTATTCACCAGACCGACGTCTTGGATACCGGCCTGGGGGCTGTGTTAAGCCAAGTCGTCGATGGAGCCGAACACCCCATTCTGTATCTCAGCTGCGAATTCACCTTGGTCACTGATCACGTCCCCCTACAGTGGCTCTCTGCTGCTCGTGACACAAATCCGAGGATAACGAGATGGTTCCTGAGCCTGCAACAATATAAATTTAAGGTAATACACTGTATGGGCACCTTGCATGCCAATGCGGACGCCCTCTCCCGCATCCACGACCTCACGGTAAGATCCGCTCGCTCCTCTGGACTCGAGCTAAGGGGGAGGCCGTGTCACGCATGGGCACCTTAGGACTCCTCTACGGGCCAGGGAAAAGTAAACAATAGCCCGCCGAGGCGAGAGGGGGGGGGCTTCTGCTTATGTTGTCCTGTTCTTCCTCTTCCCCCACAGTCCTGAGAAGCCGCCCGGCAAGGGCACTTAACACCGCCCCTTCCGGAAGTACCGATATAAAAGAAGCACCGACAGAGAGAAGGGTGGCTTCTCCCGGGATACCGGAACGAGCACTCGCCAGAACCCATGATGTTTTGAGAGCTCTGTTATTTGGAGAGAAGTCCCTGAACACGAGAGCGCTGAAACTCTAATTTTCGTTATTTTCTGATTTTGTTTGTTCGTCTCGCGACGATTAAACGGGACGACCCAGTTGGTGTCCCAACGTTCCTACTGTTTACAGTCTGTCCTTCCACCGCCTGACCACAATGTATATATACTGTATATGTCATTTTTTGGCTTAAGTTCATATACTTAATCTACATATGTATTGCAATATAGGGTTTATAATAAAATACACAATACAGTACATCCTCAGAATAATGGAGAAAAAATAACTATTTTCAGAAAAAATGCAAAGGATTAGCTTAAAGTCAATAGAACAAACAAAACAGACCATACCATACCATTTTTATTTGTTAAGCGCTTAAAAACACAGCATTACAACTGACCGAAGCGCTGTACAGTTAAAACAAGCAAGACTAAAAGCAAAATATTAAAAACAAACATTAAGAGAGAATTAAAACAGAGACACTAAAAAACAGGTCAGGGGACCCAATAAAACAGAGAAATAGCAAAAAGCAAGTGGAAATAAGACACGTTAAGAATTAAAAGCCAATGTGAAGAAGTGCGTTTTTAGGTTTGATTTGAATGTGGTGACTGAAGCGGCTCGCCTAACCACTAAAGGTAAGGAGTTCCAGAGCCTGGGTGCACAGACGGAAAAAGCCCTTTCACCACGAGCTTTAAAATGTGCCTTGGGAACGGTTAGGAGCAGCTGATCTGCGGATCTAAGAATACGAGGGGGATTGTGACAATGGAGCAAGACACTCAAGTAGGCAGGGGCTAGACCATTTAGTGCCTTATAGGTTAAGAGGAGTATCTTAAAATCAATTCTGAAGCTAACCGGCAGCCAGTGTAGGGTTTTTAAAATCGGTGTAATGTGTTGGCTTCTGCTGCTTCCAGTTAAAAGCCTTGCAGCCGCATTTTGAACCAATTGGAGTCTCGAAAGAGTGGCTTTACTAATACCATATAGGCAGGAATTAGAATAGTCGAGCCGGGACGTAATGAATGCATGGATTACTGATTCCAGGAGGTGGTAAGGCAGAATTGGTTTGAGTTTGGCAATTCGCCTGAGATGGAAAAAGCAGGATTTTACTGTGCTGTTGACTTGAGCATCCATTTTCAGGACCATATCCATTTTGATTCCAAGATTGGAAACAGACGAAGTTACTGGAATGGGAAGAAAGTCGAGGCCAAGGGGTAGGGTCTGTTTGTGGTCGGGACTAAAAACAATGACATCGGTTTTTGAATCGTTCAGGTGAAGGAAGTTTACAGCCAGCCAGTCCTTAATGTCAGATAAGTTGAGAAGAGGTTTAGTGGAGTCAGTTGACTTGAGGGAGAAATAAATTTGGCAGTCATCAGCATATAGGTGATACGAGATTGCATGTTTTCTAAAAATTGCACCTAAAGGCAGGATGTAAATTGAAAAGAGTAGTGGCCCCAAAATGGAACCCTGGGGGACACCACATGGGAGTGGGACTGATTCAGATGAAAAATCGTCTAGCATGACTCTAAGAGTCCTGTTGCAGAAATATGACCTGAACCAGTCGAGGGCTAAGCCAGATACACCAGCCCAGGATTCGAGTCGGGAGATCATGATGTCGTGGTCGATTGTGTCGAAGGCAGCAGATAAATCGAGAAGAACCATAATCACGTAGAGTCCTGAGTCCAATGCCAAAAGGACATCATTTAGGACACGTAAATGCGCGGTTTCTGTGCTGTGTTGGGGCCTAAAGCCTGACTGATAAAGGTCCATTACCTGATGGTCCTGTAGGTGGTGAATTAATTGCTCATAAACTACTTTTTCGAGTAATTTTGACAGGAAAGGTAGTTTGGAAATTGGACGAAGATTGGAGAAGACGGCAGGGTCAAGATCAGGTTTTTTCACGATTGGATGTACAACTGCGTGTTTGAAAGCACAAGGAACTGTAGCCGAAGATAGACTACTAGTTATGATCTTTAAGACATCATATCGAATCACAGGAACGACATCTTTCAGCAGTCTGGACATCACCACATCGTCCGGAGAGCCCGAAGGCTTCATTGAGGCGACGATTTTTTCCAGATGGGGGAGCGAAATGGGTTCAAAGCTGGTGAGGGAGCCGTGTACAGGAACGGCTAAATCAACAGAGCCAGAAGAAGAAATGGAGATCTGGGATCTAATGTTCGTGACCTTATCCAGAAAAAACGTAAGGATCTGATTACAAAGAGCATTGGAGGGAGAAGAGAAAACAGTTGCAGCTGGAGAGAGGACAGCATTCAGTGTTTTGTATAAGACACGTTGATTGCCAGAATTTTTTGAGATGATGTCAGTAAAAAAACGGTTCCTTGCACCTCTGACTGCTCTCTGGTATTGAGACCACATGTCTCTCATGCAGTCAAAGGTAACAGTGAGACCATCTTTCCTCCATTTACGTTCTAGCCGCCTACAGTTTTGCCTGATGGAGCAAGTTTGTTCATTTAGCCATGGGTCATGCTTAACTTTGGATTGTCTCTGTTTGAGTGGGGCTACAACATCCATCACAGAACAGCAGGAAGTATAGAAGGTTTGCAATAAAACATCAGCATCCGTGGATTCACATGATGTGGAGATTGATGAAAAAGCAGCTGCAAAATCTTCAGCAGCAGAAGGGGAAATGACACGGAAGGGACGGGTAGTGGTGGATTTACCATGCTCAGCAGAGACCAAATCCAAATTAAACAGAACAGGCGAGTGATCAGAAAAACTGGGAGGCAGAATGTCCAAGTCACTGATTCTGAGACCACGAGAAAGAACCAGGTCCAGTGTGTGAGCCTGTCCATGTGTTGGTCCAATCACTAGTTGAGAAAGTCCAAAGGAGTCAATAATGTCCAGAAAGTCTTTTGCTAGAGGTTTAACGGACTTGAAATATAGTACAAATGTATTAAGTCATCTGTGTTTATGTATGTTCCAAATACATTTTTATTGAGTTTTGCGGTAGTGAAATTGAATGTGAAATGTAACTTGGCTGTTATGCTCACCCTGTACACTTTTCTAGATACCTTGCCAGTTTCAAAACATTGTCTAGCAAGCCAAATGATGCCTGGCCATTCTAGCTAAACATGTGTGATTGACACCTTAGTAACATTACTGAAATTAACATAATTTTAAAATGCCATATGTTAAAAATCAGCAAACTGAATGGCAATACCTGTTACTGACATGTTCTGAGCTACATGAAACTTAATTTGAAAATGGAAGTATTTCTTACAGTTTTTAAACACAGTATATAAATTTGGCACTTGGTATGATATCTTGCTGTTCATAGTTAACTTAAAACCAAAAAACGCTGTTATGTGAAAATGCCACCAGAGAAAAGGCCTCTCCTCACTTGCTTGCCCTGCAGTTATACTTAAAGAGCTAATTTTCCTCCATACCCATATCTGTCGGTTCAAATTTTAAATTGTTAGTGTCTCCTCACAGTAATCTCATATCAAGAATTCTTCAATTCTTCTTCATGTATTTTCTTCACAATTCTTTCTAAACTATTATCATACTCTTATTGGATACTTTAGCACATATTTGCACAAAACATTTTTCACTAATGCACAAGCTGTGCTATTCATGCATTACTTAAACATGTTTAACATGTTGAATGCCATTTATAGTTGTAAGGGCCTTTCCTATTAGCAGTACCAGTCCATTACCAAGCACATTCTTGCCCACACTCACGCACTTATCCATGGCCAGTATCAAATGGGAGATGAAGCTAATGAGGATGTTTTTGAAGTATGAGAAGGAAACGTGGGAGTGCCCATGCAGCCATGTGGGGTATTATCAAATTCCATTGTGTCCGAGAATGGGTGCATCAGTATATATTATCACATCAGCTTATGATTACATTATGCCTTGGGTACTGCCCTTCAGTTTATCCACTTAGCAGCAAAGATGGCAATGCAGCCTGGCAAATGAATTTGTGATTATTATTTTTTTTGAGATACTAACTTAAATACTTGTTTTGTGAAGCTGTAATATTGCTTCTGAAAGCTAAGCCATGGAAACATCAGTGATTCGTCATTCTACTATTTTCCATACTTTGCTCTTTTTCCTAAATGCATTTGTCTTGTCACTAATGTCATGACAAGAACTGTAATCATCTTGAATAAACATGTAAAGTCCATTTGAGAAACTGAAAATGTCAGCAACATATGAAATCTTCGCGATAAATTCTTAGAAAGGTGCACTGCAGTACCAATTTTAAGGTCTTTAAGAATGCCTTACAATTCATTGTGCAGCTCAAAATAATAATTCTAACACATATTCAAAGCAAATGAAAAACTTGCTTGTTGTGTTGCTTTGCTGTTTTGTTGCAAAGATGGTCAAATTGGTGGATTTCTCATAATTTACAGCTTCTTGAAGTGAAAGTGTTGCATTGTGAATGCAGTGCATTTTTGTTTGGATTTGCACCTTTATTCCTTCCAAAAATACGATAAAATGCAATATGTAAATCTTACATTTTGCACACTTCGCTATGCACCACACCCTTATTTTAAGGCATAGCAACAATGACATTAGGGCCTACACACCAAAGCTGTGGTAACAAAACAGTGGCACCCATTGAAAACCATAAAGAACAACAAAATAATTCCAAAAAGAAAATAAAATTTACATAATTTGCTAGACCAAATAAAATGGTCCAGACAGATGCCCAACACATTCTTAACATAGCTAAATTCTGTTATACTTCTGGCAATCCACATTACAAAATTCTTACTCTCTGTATCCTAAAGGCCATGTCACGTTACCCATCATTTCCAGCAATTTTAAGTCGTAGCCTTCATTTACATAATCTTATTGAGTATGAGGCAGTCAGTGGCACTTTTTTTAAAATTCCGTTACGTAATGTGACATGTCCTGTGACTCACTCCAGTCTAGTCCAAGCTGCTCTCTTCTAGCTTCCCACTCCTACATATTCTGCAAGGTTGTTATATTGTTCATTTGAACATTTTTGTGTCTCTTTGTTTTGCTGCTTCAGTCATTAGGCAATGACAACATCACTGGTGATACCCTAGATAGTTCATAAGTATGCCACAGGTTTCTAAGTAACATGTGTAGCACACATATTTGCATACACTCACTTATTGATATTGAGATGATAGCAAATCGCTAAATAATCAGTATGGAATTCCTAAATAGCACACTGATCAAGTGAAATCAGAGTCTATCTGTGGTAGTGTAACAATATCCCACTCTAAGCAGCAGCTGAGCCAAAACTCAGGATTCTGCTTCATGAGTTGAGTTCTATTAAGTTGAAAGGAACAAAAGTTAATTAGAATGCTGCAAACATAATTCAAATTTTCAAAAGATACCCAGGCTTGCAGAATACTCTTGAGGGGCTAAGTGATTCTTGTCCTGCTAATACATCTTGAGGTATAGAAGGTTCCTTACATCATGCAACAACAAGTTGAACTTAATTTGTGACCAAGTCACAAAGGGGCTAAGGATTGCTTTACGGTTGGGTTGGGAGCATGTGCTGATAGCGCATTGCTGCACACACTACAAGACAAACCACCTGGATTGGGACCCAGTGCAGCGGGTGACACTTCAGCACCACACTAAAATAGTGTGAGGCTTTTTTACGGTGGCTAGAGTGCCAATCCTGCCACCAACTCCCAGGTTTTCCTTGTAAGTTGGAGGACTTGCTTGCAGGGCTGGATGCAGAGTAACGTCATACCTAGGACGAAGCCATTGCAGGTTAAGGGCCTTGCTCGTGGGCCCAACTGAGTAGAGTCACTACTGGCATTTGCAGGATTCTAATGTTTGATTGCTTTAGAGTGCTTGAAAATGCTTGTGATGCATCACATTGTTGCCAGAAGATACATGGGCTGTCACAGGCATATGGTGCTGAAGTAATGCTCAAGTGGTCATACATCCATCCATCCATCCATCCTCTTCCGCTTATCCGAGGTCGGGTCGCGGGGGCAGCACCTTGAGCAGAGATGCCCAGACTTCCCTCTCCCTGGCCACTACTTCTAGCTCTTCCGGGAGAATCCCAAGGCGTTTCCAGGCCAGTCAGGAGACATAGTCCCTCCAGCGTGTCCTGGGTCTTCCCCGGGCCTTCCTCCCGGTTGGACGTGCCCGGAACACCTCACCAGGGAGGCGTCCAGGAGGCATCCTCTACTCTGAGCCCCTCCCGGATGACTGAGCTTCTCACCCTATCTTTAAGGGAGAGCCCAGACACCCTGCAGAGAAAACTCATTTCAGCCGCTTGTATTCGCAATCTCGTTCTTTCGGTCACTACCCATAGCTCATGACCACAGGTGAGGGTAGGAACATAGATCGACTGGTAAATTGAGAGCTTTGCCTTATGGCTCAGCACCTTTTTCACCATGACAGACCAATGCAGAGCCCGCATCACTGCGGACGCCGCACTGATCCGCCTGTCGATCTCACGCTCCATTCTTCCCTCACTCGTGAACAAGACCCCGAGATACTTGAACTCCTCCACTTGGGGCAGGATCTCGCTCCCAACCCTGAGAGGGCACTCCACCCTTTTCCAGCTGAGGACCATGGTCTCGGATTTGGAGGTGCTGATTCCCATCCCAGCTGCTTCACACTCAGCTGCGAACCGATCCAGAGAGAGCTGAAGATCACGGCCTGATGAAGCAAACAGGACAACATCATCTGCAAAAAGCAGTGACCCAATCCTGAGTCCACCAAGCCGGACAGCCTCAACACCCTGGCTGCGCCTAGAAATTCTGTCCATAAAAGTTATGAACAGAATCGGTGACAAAGGACAGTCCTGGCGGAGTCCAACTCTCACTCCAATCTGTACACATCAGTACAAACCTTTAACTATTTTGAGCCAGGGAATAATATACGGCTAGCTGCCCCAAACCTTTCTGTGGCTTCTTTGATTTTGTGACACCATGTTTAGAGGAACTTCTCAAAACTACAGTTTTCAAAACATGCTGTTAAACACAGCAAACTCTTAGAGTGATGCAAACCTTAGTTATAGCCAAAGTAAAAGAAATACTAATCCATAAACCCATCTAAAGGTTTGAAAAAAAATTTTTTAATTGTTTTGACCAAAATGCACAGTTTCTCCATGCTCACTCAAGGATCTAACAAGGAAGCTCAGGAGTGGTTCAAACGACAGTCACCCTGTAGAGCTCTGCCTTTGATATGCTCAGTGACATTATCTCCAGTATTATATGACACAAGTTCCAAAACAAACAAGTTATAAAATATGCGTGTGGTGCAATATTCAGGTGTGTTCAGCGACTCTGTTAACTATTATGAAAGTTGGAGCTTTTCAGATTTTTTAGTTACTTAATCCAAGAGTATCCAATTACATGATTCTTCAAGTACATTAAATATGTGGTTTTTAACAGTACTTTACAATGTCACTTAAAAACATATAACCTAAATTGGCTTGTAGTAACTCAAAAGCTTTCATACACAGCAGATTTCAATTCAAGAGATATAAAAATTGCTTTCATGGATGTGTGTTAGTGGTGGAGGGTTAAATCTAACTGTTGATCGTTTTTTTTAAACATAACATTTTTGAACGTATACCCAATATGGTACCCAATAATTCCCTAAAAATGTAATTATTAATACAAAATGAGCAATACTAACGTAAAACCACCATCAGTGTTACCGTGTGAAAGGGGAAAAGCAGCTGAAATAAGTTCCCCATGTAGCTATTAATATTAATTAAAACTCATAAATTAATTAAAATGATTTAAATAACTAAGAACTGGAAATGGTTTATTGTGTATTGGAAATGCCAAAGATTAACAATTATCTTAAAGACTTTAATTCCAGTCTCAAGGTGAATGGATGCAAAGCAGCTCTTTGGGTACGGATAAACCACAACCCCAGCCAGCTCAGTCTGCTGTACATTATAGGCCTACTGCTCGTTTAGCACAGTGGAAACTGGAATCCTGCCCTGACCTTGCTATTTGTAGTACAACCAGTCTTTTCTTGCACTACAGAAACTGGATTTCACATTGTGGTCCTTGTTGCATACCTAGTAGCTCCAGCCTTCTGCCTGCAGATCAATTGCAGTTACATTTCAAAACTCAATGCTATCTATATATATAAAATCCCTATGTGAGTCCAGGTGTCCGTGTGTGGGTGTCTTCTGGTAAAGTGCGCATGTGCGGGGCATGGTGCTATGCGCGATATTACTGTCAGAGAAAGTTAGAGGCGTTTTACGGAAATACAAACCAGTATTACTGCGAGAGGAAATTAAAGGTACACAATACAGTGACGCATATTACAGCCACATACAAGCCAGTATTACTGTCAGAGGAGATTAAAGGCATATTACCGACGCGCACGCCTGTATTACCGCCAGAGAAAATGAAAGGTATATTACGGACGTATATTACGGACGTACAAACCAGCGGACGTACAAGACGGTATCCTTCAATAAGGGCGTGCACAAAAAGGCGATCCTCAAAAGGACGACCTCAATTGGGCACAGCGAATAAAGGCGCGCGTAAATAAAGATCTGCACCTGTTGCTCTTCACATATTCCAGAGCCATTTGAACTAAATTATCTACGTGCCCTTATTGAATAGAGCCGTACAAGACAGTATTACTTTCACAGAAAATTAAAAACACACAATACACGGCGGCAGCCCACGAAGAACGTAAAGCAAGTAAACATCAACAAAAGAAAGGCTGAAAGAAAGAAAAATACGACCAACAAAAAGAATGAGGTCAAAGTCCCTTGCCATTTAATATAGACTGTTCCTACTAATGTTTATGCACTACTGTTCTAGCGCCCGTTATTGTAATGGGCTAAATGACTAGTATTTATATAATTTAGGAGAGTTGCAGCTTTGCTGTGAAGTTACTAGTTCAAATACTGCATTGGTTCTTTACAATAATCATCTTCAGATAATATCTGTTCAGTCAATTCAGTCTTATATATACTTACATAATTGCTTTCTTTTTCCATTGATTTCCAGAGATGTTGACTTGTTTTTTGTGTACTTTTATAGTTAACTTACCTAAGGCAACTAAAGAAGGATACTAATGTATAAGCTACTTGCGTGCAAGCGCTCTTTCCCCAGCATTGTATTGGGTATCCAAGTGGCTGTAGGAGGAGATAAAGAGGAAAATGTACAGTAGAAGTTGGTGTAACTGCTGTCAAGTTAAAACAGAAACCGTAAACTAATTTGTAGTTAAAGTGGCACAAAACGTTTCTCTATTTTAAGATTGATGGGTTTGCACATTTACTATGGCTTTTTAATTGGGAAATTTCAGAACTGTATAGTTTGATCTGCTTGAGATATCTCAACAAAAATTAAATTATGTCAACAAATTTCTTTGAAGAATAATTGAACCTAATTTCAACAAAGCTGGTTCACCAGGGGTTAAGTTGTTTCTGACCGACAGACGGACAGACATGGCTATCACAATGGGTGCTTCTCACATTATATGTGAATGCACCTAAAAGTAATGCAAAATGGTTCAAATGAACAAAAAACAAATAATTCTGAAGAAAATACGTTGGCAGAGGAGCAAGCAAAATTGTTCCTGTGTTTCAGCTGTGAATTTCCTAAGTTGTATAAATTTTCTAGAAAGTCACATCTGATGGGTGTGCTTGATTTAACATAAATGTCAAAGCTTTCACATAGATTTGTAAATAGTTGGTGAGATATGATCTGGGGCAGGGGTCGGCAACCCGCGGCTCTGGAGCCACATGCGGCTCTTCAGCCTCCTTGCAGTGGCTCCCTTTGGCCTTGATAAAAAAATAAAAACCATGAAAATGAATAATGGCAATTTCTTAATTTAACTTGTATTTATATATATATATATATATATATATATATATATATATATATATATATATATATATATATATATATATATATATATATATATATATATGTTTATTTACTACTACTACTACTGTTATACATTTTAACATCTAATTTAGAGAGTTTAATTCTGCGTGGACAGAAGCATTTGCCTTCACCGCCAATGACGCTGGCTTACCGGTGTGCTTAATATGTGGCGATAAATTATCGAACAACAAAAAATGTAACGTTGAAAGACATTTTCAAAACAAGCTCTCAGCATTCACTGAAAAATACCCAAGTGAAGATAAGCGAAAGAGAGCAATTTCAGAACTGCAACGGAAAGCTGAACAGAGCAAACATACTTTCAAAAAGTGGATCACTTCTACACAGTCAACTACAGCTGCTAGTTTTGTGGCAGCTCAAGAGATCGTAAGGAGGGGTAAGCCGTTCACAGACGGAGAATACATGAAAGAATCGTTCATAAAAATATCAGAGCATCTATTCTCCGACTTTAAAAACAAACGGGAAATTGTTCAGAAAATGCAAGCTGCATTTAGAGAAAGATTCAGTGAGTTCAGAAAGGAAAAAACACACACTCTCTCCTTCCCTGTCACACCCCTGGACATCGACCCATCCCTGCTGAACACATCCGCATTCACAGGAGTAAGTAAGCCCGATCTAGAAATTGAACTGGACGACATAGCAGATAAAGATTAATGGGTGTCCAAGTTCAAATGCCTGACAGCGGATCTTGAAGAAGTCACCCGTCAGAAGGCTACTCTCGCTAAAGAGCACAAATGGAGTGATATTGAAAACCTCCCCAAACCCGACAAATTTGTTTTTGACACATGGAGTGCCATTCCCGAAACGTATATGAACATGAAAAAATATGCATTTGGAGTCCTGTCCATCTTTGGCTCAACATACTTAAGTGAGCAAGTTTTCTCAAGCATGAACTTCATAAAGTCCAAATATCGCTCCCGCCTCACACATGAGAGCCTGCAGTCCTGTGTGAAGGTCAAAGTCACATTGTACAGCCCCGACATAGAGATGATCAGCAGCGAACTTCAGAAACAGAAGTCACTTTAAACAGGTGACAACAATAGCATTTAATAGGCTATTATTTTTCAGAAAAACAAAACACATTCATTTCAGACCCGGAGCTGATGTAGGTTTTTTTGTATGTTCAGGTGCTTCAGTTGATTCAGCACACTGAAATGGAATTTGATGTTTACTTTTTTAAAGCTGCTAAGCTACAGCTAAATGTTTTATTTATATTAAAGTGGGCTAGTTTTTATTTTAATTTTATACAGGTATAGGAAGGACCCAAATAGGCCTGCATAGTTCAGTTTAATTTATTTCAAAGTAGCCCTACACATGCACACTGCACTTCTGTTTGTTGTATTCCGTGGTTGTAACATGTAAAATCTAAAAAAAGATTAAAACTTTTAAAAGTTTATAAGCTGTGTTATGTTTTGCGGCTCCAGACTATTTTTCTTTGGAGGAAGGGGGGGGGGGGGGGGGGGGGGGGGGGGGCAAAATGGCTCTTTTGATAGTGAAGGTTGCAGACCCCTGATCTGGGGTGTTAATGGAAATTGTTTTATCAGTAGTGCTTTTGTTACATCATGGCTCTTTAGAAAGGCAATTGGTGCACCTTGTTAACTTAACCTTGCAGATTAATGAATACATTTCATTGCTTTTGAACCCCTTGCACTTTGGTCTAGCACTTTTAATTTCTAAACAGCTTTAGATTAAAGCATCTATTAAATTAAAATGTACACACAATTGCATCATTCATTTCTTTTTTGATATCAATATTTATGCTGCTTCGTATAGGCACTTGAAGTATTTTAAGCTTATGTGTAGTGTACCTAGAAACAGTGGCTGGTGGGGAGATGGAGAAGAGTTGTAAGGTTTAAACAAATTGCTGAGTTGCTCTTCTATAGGGAGATTTTAATGGTTGGGGCCTAGAGTTATGATGTGTTACTCACATAATAATAAAGCAATAGAAACTAAATAAATACAGTGCATACTTTGATAGATGTGTAAATGATCCCATTACATTCAGTGTTGGAAATGCTTGTGTTCTTCTTGCTAACACAGATCGACATGGTGCTTCATATTGGCATAGGTAACTGTAAGCATTGTAGGGGTGATGGCAGCAATTACCTGTTCGGTGTTTCACTGTAATTGTTCGAGTGTACGAGGCTTGTTCTTGTACACTTTTACTTTCAGCGCTCCCCAAAGGAAGAAATCCAGAGGTGACAGGTCTGGCGAAAGAGATGGCCATAAGTCCCTTTGAAATGACCCGGTTACCAATAAACGATTCAATTTGTGCCATGCTGCGAGCTGATGTGTGACAGGTTGCCCCATCTTGCTGGAAATAACCCTCACTGATCTTGCAGTCTTCCAGTTAATTCAGAAATAAGTCAAAAAGAGCGCCTTGCCTCACTCATTCATACATTTATCTAGGAATACTGTGATCTTTATTTCGTTTGAATGGCTTCATTGTTAAGACAGTAATACATCATAACTTTGGGCCTCGCAAATTAGAATCACCCTGTATTATCATTTACCAGTGAAAATAGTATTAGATACACTTATCTTGAATGATCTTAACCATTATTCATCCATATCAATAGCATTGTTGTACACTGGTGCACATAAGAGTAATACATTTGCAGGAATTCCAATGACACCTTGCCGCAGTATCTCTGAAAAGGATGTTTAATGATTAAATCCATCAATCGAGGGAGTTGCCTATTCCAGCTAGCATTGGGCACGAGGCAGAAACAATCCCTAGACCGGGCATCGGCTCATCGCAAGGTGAATACAAGCACTCTCATACACTAGCGTTATTTTAGTGTCTCTAAATCTGCATATCTTTGGAAGGAAACTGGAGCACATTGTGGAAACCCAGCAGGAAAACATGAAAACTCCCTGCGAGACAGCAGTGCTACCCATCCGCCACCATGTCATCCCATGTGTGTAATTATTAACAGTATTCATTATTTAAATGAAATTAACAATTTATCAGTAAAATTTAACATACATACTTTAATGCATTTCATCATGAAAGTGATATCAAGTATAGATCTAAAGATTCTAAATTTACCAAGAGTTGGAATATCATACATTTAATGTGTTCTGTTTGGTGATCTATTGCTGCTTGCCGCTGCTGTCAGGTCAGGAGGAAGACCAAGAAGCTTGTAGCGATTAAAAACTGGGATGACGTTTATGACGTCTGCTTTAATGATAAAGTAAACTACGAGGTTAGAGTGGATATTTCGAGATTAAAGCCAAAATTTCCACTTTAATCACAAAATACACCTTTGCACCAAATCCTTAATTTTTTTTCTCTGTGGCTCAAATACAGCACTGTACATTATGTTGCTCTTATGAAGTTGCAAAAAAAAGACGGCACAAAAGATGGTATATGAGACTTTTAAAATGTATCGTGTCATTACGATCAGGAATATGTGACGCTTGAATATAAAATCACCATGAATGCATCTGTATGTTGGCATTTTGCTTCACCACATCGAACCACTCATCAAACATCGAAGCGCGCACATCGATCCCGTAGGATCTGCTTAGAGGCTTTCTGTCACATGTAGACAGTAAACAGAGACTCTGACGTCACATTCCAACTTTTATCACACTGTGCCCCCCAACTTTTTGCTGATACTGCAACTCGGGCACGTGTTGCATTAATTTCTGAGGACCTACTCAGAGGACCCATCAAATGAACGCTTGGAACGTGTGGCAGCCATGATGCGTGCAAGTATGCGTTCGGAGCGTGAAGTATAAACGAGCCCTTAGAGAATTAGAGAAGCGCTATGCTCAAGAATGGTATTACCTGCCCATCAATGTAGGAAGTTTAAAGATATACCTGTATAGAAATATATTGAGTTCCTGATAATGCATTATCTGTTAACCCATGTTTATGTCATATTTTCTTCAAAGTGCTTTGATGCAATTTGATGGCCCTGCTCTGTGAACAGAGTACATTCCTGCCTTAAGCCCAATGTGGGCCCTCTATTACACATTAGATAGTTTGAGTAAATTTAAAAATAGATGGATGGGTTCCTTAAAAAGGCGATGTCATTGCAAAACAAACTGCACTTCCCGTGAGATTAATCATCATTTAAAATCTGTTTTTAATACTAAATGTCCTAAGGAAAATAGTTTAAACTAAGTAACTTACTAAGAGCTATTTTTACAGTGTGTTTATTCCTTATTCTCACATTAAAATAATATAATTAGAACTTGATTTAAATAATATTTCATAATTCCTGAAAAGTGTTCAAAAGGTTAACAATTAAAAAAAAAATTGTATACAGTAATCCCTCTTCCATCGCGGGCGTTGCGTTCCAGAGCCACCCGCGAAATAAGAAAATCCGTGAAGTAGAAACCATATGTTTATATGGTTATTTTTATATTGTCATGCTTGGGTCACAGATTTGCGCAGAAACACAGGAGGTTGTAGAGAGACAGGAATGTTATTCAAACACTGCAAACAAACATTTGTCTCTTTTTCAAAAGTTTAAACTATGCTCCATGACAAGACAGAGATGACAGTTCCGTCTCACAATTAAAAGAATGCAAACATATCTTCCTCTTCAAAGGAGTGCGCATCAGGAGCACAGACTGTCAGAAAGACAGAGGAAAGCAAACAAATCAATAGGGCTGTTTGGCTTTTAAGTATGTGAAGCACCGCGGCACAAAGCTGTTGAAGGCGGCAGCTCACACCCCCTCCGTCAGGAGCAGGGAGAGAGAGAGAGAGAGAGAGATAGAGAGAGACAGATAAAAACAAACAGTCAAAAATCAATACGTGCCCTTCGAGCTTTTAAGTATGCAAAGCACCGTGCAGCATGTCGCTTCAGGAAGCAGCTGCACAGAAGATAGCAACGTGAAGATAATCTTTCAGCATTTTTAGACGAGCGTCCGTATCGTCTATGTGTGCGAACAGCCCCCCTGCTCAATCCCCCTACGTCAGGATCAGTGCAAGAGAGAGAGCGTCCCTTGTATGAAATCAACTGGGCAAACCAACTAAGGAAGCATGTACCAGAAATTAAAAGACCCATTGTCCTCAGAAATCTGCAAACCAGCAAAAAATCCGCGATATATATTTAAATATGCTTACATATAAAATCCGCGATAGAGTGAAGCCGCGAAAGGCGAAGCGCGATATAGTGAGGGATCACTGTAAATACATTTCAAATTATAATATCATGCTTAAGAGTACAAATTAAAAGAACTTCATTGGTAATGTGAATGCCTTATTTGATCCAGTGTTTTATTTTATTAAGATCTGTCTCATTTAGCAATTTCTCACTGCTTTTGGGTTAATTGAATCAAAATAAGAAACTTTTGGGATTCAGTACCTTTAATGATCATTCTTAAAACATTTTTATAAATAAAGTTGCCTGCCTCTACCATGACATCGTCACAGAAAATTAACTTTTTTTATTTTATTTTATTGATTTTATTGAAATCACACAACATTCCATACAGATAGATCAATTTTTACAAAAATAGGATCGAAAACAAATAATTGGCTTCAGATTTTCCCTGATGATATTGTCCATGTGGTTAGGACCACATACTGTGAAGTGCTGTGGCTGTGATTCCTGAATGTGGGGTTAGAGCATGTTGAGATGCCAGCATGCACTTACAGTATAGGAGCTATGTTCAAAAGCATGTGAGTGAACATAAGGCAGGAGCATGAATGAATAATCTGATTTTTATTTCTCTTATTTTATGACCTTTATTTGCATCTGTAATTTGTTATGGATGTCAGTAAGCATAGACAGGCATTTTCTGCAAAGTCATACAGAAAGTGACATTTGTTTAGAGAAAATCAGACAGAAAATTATTGCTGTATTCTTCTGGGATTACAGTCCGTTAAGAAAGCAAATTACCAGTGAAACAAGTATTAAAATGGTAGTGTAGTGTAACTGATTAGGTTTTGTATGTGGAGAAAAAAATTTCTAGGAGATGTGCCATACAGTATATCTTTAGAGATAAAGATAAAAGGTTAGGAGTGTGAAACATTAATGCTCTCAATTGTGGTTGCCATAAATCAAGACTGTAGACTGGGTTAAAGGTTTAAAACTTGCCCAACATGGAGAATGATGTAATTACCCATGAATCACTGATAAACTGTCAGAATCGATCCACCACTAACATTAAAATGCGGGTATTTATTAAAGCACAGATGTATATTTTAGGTTCATTTTTTTCTTGTACATTTGAAGTAGGCAGGGGAGAGAAATTACAGACTGTCCTAACTGCCAGCTGTTAAAATTGTTTTAATTTTCAGTTAGTCTTAGAAGGCCCTATTTTAGATCACTCCAGTAATAAAGGGTCTAATTTTTCAACACCTGTGGTTGTAGGGAAAAAACCTTCAGAACTACTGTAAATCTTAAATTTCCCTAAATTTAAATCCATTTATACATTCATAAAAATACAGGCGAAGAACTATATTTGTGTAAGGTATGTATGAATTGGAAGTGCACTTAAAATGAATAATAATCAAAGTGAAATGAGGAAACCAGATAAGTAAAAAGACCTGGGGTCCTAGTCAGGGATCTCCATTTAACACAGTGGGTAGTGCAATGAAAAAGCAAATAGGTGCGGCAAAGGTGGGGAGGTGTATTATTTCCAGTTTAGAAACTTTGAAGACAGCACAGTTGTGTTGTCTGCTTCTGTCTGGGTCAGATGATATCAGTTTTGTTTTAGATGCCTCCCTTTCCTATTTAGAGACTAGAAAAGGTAGAGTCAAGATGGAGCATATGTGGGATCACTGGTGTTCATGTAGAACTTCCTCATACCTGCTTACCCATGCAATTATCTAATCAGCCAATAACGCATGCACAAGCACAATAAATACATTAATGCAGAAACCGGCTAGGAGCTTCAGATAATGTTCAATTCAAACACCAACTTGGGGAATAATGTGATATCAGTGATTTCACCTGTGGTATGATTGTTAATGCCAGGCAGACTGGTTGTAATACTTTTGCAGCTGCTGTTTTCCTTGGATTTTCATGCATAACAGTGTCTAGAGTTTACTCAGAATGGGGCAATTATATATATATATTGTCGTACATGGCTGGGGGTCAGACCCGGCCGGGACGCCTGGAAGGATGAGACTGTGGCATATTTGTCCTCCGGGCAACCGCCCTGGGGTAGAAAAGGCCCACGGAAGGAGAGCAGGGAGGCTCAAGACCGTTATGGCCTCTGGTCACCGACAGGGGGTGCCCCGAGCCTCATGGAGCCCGGGACTTATTTACTTCCGCCACACCCATGGGGAACGATTCTTCCAGGGTCACCCGGAGTGCTTCCGGGTGCTCTCCTGACGCTTCCACCACACCAGGACGTGACGTCAGGTAGAGCAGCTGTAGCTCATCCGGGTGAGGATAAGAGGGGCTGCCTCCCTCCAATCAATGAGCTGGAGTCGGGAGCAGGAGCAGGACGAAGCTCCTGGAGAGAGAGTGCAGGTGGCCCAGGGACAAGGAGAGAGAAGGCCCAGGAGAAGGGAGACTAGGGCTAGAGGCACTGTGTTGGTGTGCGGGACTGTGAATTGTGTTGTGTGGAGAAGAAAAATAAAGGTATTCTTGATAAATATGTGGTCTCCGACTGGTGGTGTCCGGGCAAATATCACAATATACTGTATATTGTGAAGAAAGCAAAACGACACAGTATAAACTTTTGGGGTTTCCGCCCCGGTTTACTGTAACAGAAATTGAGTAATGTCTCCACAGTACAAAGCAAATGGTCACATCGGACAAAGTACATTTATACAGGGGGACAGGAAATTGAACAGGAATGCTGGGAAAACTGAGATGCATGATGGGAGATAGACGTCATCATCTCAGAACTGGAGGGTAGATGGGAACCCAGAAGTATGGCATCTTTTTGTTTACTCCGGGCTTTATTACGGCGGCGAGTTCTCGTTCTGGCTGATGAGACAAGAAGAGAAAGGTTAGCACACCGCCGCTGTCCCTCGGCATGGGTTGTCGCGATGTGGTCTGAGTCCTTAAACTGCTCCCAATGCGCTCGTGCGTGACAATATATACGAGGGGGGACCCAAAAATAACCGGAACTTTGTTGTTGTTAGGTTGGTACTTGTAGTACGTGGTTGGGCCGCTAGGGCGATCTAGTTACACTCCTCACAAGTCAGTCTGCCAAGTGCCATCAGTCTGGAAGGTTGTGCTTGTGTTCAGTGAATTTTTTTGTAAAAGTAGTTTGATCGATGCTACAGTTACGATCCTGAGTCGAAACAGCAGTCCAGTCATTGGAAAACCGCGAATTCTCCTCGAGCAAAAAAAGCTCGGCAGGTGAAATCAAAAGTGAAAACAATGTTGATTTCTGTTTTTGATGTCAAAGATCTCGTGCATTATGAATTTGTTCCAGCAGGTCAGACTGTAAACCAAGCATTCTACCTAGAAGTGTTAAGAAGGCTGCGCAACAGTGTGAGAAGGAAACGCCCTGATTTGTGGGAGTCGGGCGATTGGTTCTTTCATCATGACAACGCTCCATCTCACATTGCTCTCAGCATTCGCCAATTTTTGGCAAGAAACGGTATGACAACCCTGAACCACCCACCCTACTTACTGGATTTAGCTCCATGTGATTTCTTTTTGTTCCCTCGGATGAAAAAAGACTTGAAAGGAAGGCGTTTTGCTGACATCGAAGAGGTAAAACAAGAAACGACCAGAGCATTAATGGGCATTACTTCAGACGAATTTAAAAAATATTTCGAACAATGGAACAAACGGTTAGATAAGTGTATTTCCGCCAATGGAGAGTACTTTGAAGGAGACTAATTGTAGTTTGTACAGAACATTAAATTAAACACGTTTTAAAAATATTTCCGGTTATTTTTGGGTATTTTGGGTATATAAATAAAAATTCTGTGACCATCATTTCTACAGATAGAAATACCTTGTTGATGAGAGGTGTCAGAGGAGAATGGCCAGACTGGTTTGAGCTGACAGAAAGGCTACAGTAACTCAAATAATCAGTCTGTACAACTGTGGTGAGCAGAAGAGCATCTCTGAACGCCCAACATATCGAACCTTTTCACGGATGGGCAATAACAGCAGAAGACCATATTTGTTCCATTTAGGGATGCACCGATACCGAAACGGGTATCTGGTATCGGCCTCGATACCACATTTTCTAAAGTACTCGTACTCGTTAAAAGTCCCCCGATACCGGGGACCGATACCACGGTCTGAGAAATGTCTATGTTTGAGCGGCGTGTAAGGGGTTAATCACAGGCGCCGAGTGCCCGCCCCCAGGCCCCGGCTGCAGCTCAGAGCGGGGAGAAGGCGAGGCGAGACATGTCAGCCGTGTGTAGGGTTGCCACCCGTCCTTTAAAATACGGAATCGTCCCGTATTTGAGAATGAAATTGCGCGTCCCGTTTTGAATCAATACGGGACGGGTTTTGTCCCGTATTTTTTTTTATCATTTTTTTTAAAGCAGCGTCTCATGCAAATCATCCCACACGCATTTTATGAAGATGCCTCCTTTCCTACTTTTGATTGGGTAATACGGGATGTGTACCCCGCTGCAGTATGCGTCCCTTATTTTTTTGTATTAAAAGTGGTAACCCTAGCCGTGTGGAACTATTTCAAAGTGAATGAAGACGACAAAACAAAGGCGGACTGCAAATTGTGCTCAGCAAAATTGTCCAGAGGAGGCTCAAAAGGTAGCGCATTTAACACAAGTAATTTAATCAAGCACCTAAAATCCCAACACGACAACGAGTACAAAGAGTTTACCCACACTTCTAAACCAACACAACCCACGCTGCAGCAAACTCTTGCAAGACGAGAGAAAATGTCCAGAGACAATCCACGTGCTGTGAAAATAACACAGGCAATTATCGAGTACATTGCATTGAGTGACCAGCCACTCTCGGAGGTAGAAAATGTGGGATTCCTGCGTCTCCTCCATGTTCTGGAGCCCAGATATGATGTCCCAAGCCGCCGCTACATGACTGACACGGAGCTGCCTAAACTACACGACTCCGTGAAAAAACATATCCACAGCCTACTGCAAGCCTCCTCTGCGTTTAGTTTCACCACGGATATTTGGACAAGCAGTGTTAGCCCCGTGTCGCTAATTAGCCTCACCTCCCAGTGGATAGACGAGAGTTTCTTGTTTTTTTTGTTAAATTATATGACTAAAGCTGTTACCTGTAAATTTAAATCATGTTTTTATTAAGTACTCGGTATCGGCAAGTACTCGGTATCGGCGAGTACTGAAATGCAAGTACTCGTACTCGTTTTCCAAAAAAGTGGTATCGGTGCATCCCTAGTTCCATTCCTGTCAGCAAAGAATAGAAAACTTAAGTTGCACTAGGCACAAGTTCACCAAAGTTAAAGACTGGCAAAACGTAGCTTGGTCTGTTAAATCTTGACTTCTGCTAAGGTACACAGATGGCAGGGTCAGAATTTGGCACCAATACAATGATGTGACACAGCCACCCTAGCTTGCATCCATAGTTCATGCTGATGGTGGTGGTGCAATGTTGTGAGGAATGCTTTCATGGCACACTTTGGACCTGTTAATACCTATCAATCATCACTAGAATGCCAAGGCCTATTTGAATTTTGTTGCTGATTATGCACATCTCTTAATGTCCACAGTTTCCCCATCTTCTAATAGCTGCTGCCGTCATGATAATGCACCATGTCACACAGTAAAAGTCATCCCAAACAGGTTTCATGAATGTCAGTGAATTTAGTGTTTTTCAGCAGCCTTCCCAGTTACTGGATCTGAATCCAATCACCTTTAGTGGGTGTAATGTGGGTGAACTTTATCTTGCTAGAAGAATGTATGTCAAGTCTCAAACACAAAAGGGACCAGGATTGGCTTGCTGATCTCCTGATGTAGGAGGTGCTGGCTAATGTCACCTCCACAAACATCATATAAAAATAAGCACTGTAGATTATTGTGTCCCTCACTGTGATGTCTCGTGTGGGTGCTGTGTTTCACAGACTTCTTTGCAATGGATGTAGCTGCACACATACATGTTGATCACTCATTCCCAGGTAGCATCTGCCTTCATCAATAAAGATGAATAGAATGCCTTTTCTCCCTCCAATCTTTTATTTAATGGCAACCGTGCAGGTGTGTGTGGTGACAATGAATACATTAATGCGAGGGTAACATGTGACATAATTAAGTTCAGATGTTTTAGCCTACCCATTATTAACAGGTGAATTAAATCAAGCACATAGCCTGAACATGAACATAATGTTCATTGACATACATGGGCAGTAGAATATGTCTTACTTCAGAGCTCAGTAACTTTAAATGAGGCACTGTCATAGGATTCCACCATTGCCATAAGTCAGTATGTGAAATATCTGCCATGATGAAGTGCAAGTTGTCACGCTTGGGCCACAGATTTGCGCAGAAACACAGGAGGTTGTAGAGAGACAGGAACGTTATTCAAACACTGCAAACAAACATTTGTCTCTTTTTCAAAAGTTTAAACGTGCTCCTTGACAAGATGGAGATTGACAGTTCTGTCTCACAATTAAAAGAATGCAAACATATCTTCCTCTTCAAAGGAGTGAGCGACAGGAGCAGGGAAGTTCAGAGAGAGAGAAAAGCAAACAATCAAAAGTCGACAGGTGCTGTTCAGACATTTAAGTATGCGAAGTACCATGCGGATCACGCCATAGATCGGCCGCAAGTAAGCCCAGCAAGCAAGGGAGCAATGTGAAGGTAGTCTTTCAGCGTTTTTTTTAACCTGTAGGGGTGCGATCAGCCCCCCAGCTCTCAAAGTGCTACTGTTTTGAAGTAAAAACAACTAGGTCTGCCAAGTTTTTAAGTGCATGGCACTTAAAAATTGCCTATCCTCTGTTTCATTTCTCCTCTGGGAACAATATCAGCACAAGAGCTTCATGAAATGGTATATGTATCTAAGATTTGTCATGAATTAATGAGACTGACATAAAAGTGAATTTTGTTGAAAACCTAATTACCAGTTAATCTCTCCTTTGATCTTTTACCATTTTGAATTATTTTTAAACATTTTCTTTTGTCAGTTCATTGTTTATGGCTCTTTGAATGTTTTCAATCAAATTAAAGCAACATTGTTTTAGTGGATAATTCAACTTACAGAACAGGAAAAAAATTCTTCGTGATACATCTGGTGAATACTGTGGCAGCTGGAGCACTGGCTGGAATCTCCATAGCAGTCAGAATATAGCGAATGGGTGCATTGTCATTGTAGAGGATCACATTTTAGTCCATTTTTTTCTATTTCAGTCTGAAGAAGGCCTTATGCCAATGATAAACTAGAGCCCAGGATTAAATCATATCTGCAAATTCACTTGTTGAAATTTTGTGTGTTTCAATTACATTTTTGCGAAATTTCATTTAATATATATAATTTGGTTCCATTTATAACAGGGTGGGCAAACATATTGTTAATATTTTCAAGTTATGTATATAATATTGTCTCAAGGTATATATAAAAAAAGTTAATTTTATGACCAACCTCATATTATAAGTAAAGTGATGTTGCAGTAATTCCCTAATATGACATTAAAATAAAACATGAAGTCTAAATTCACATTGCACAAAGAAAATAAAAGTAGAAATCCATTCCCCATGTTTCCAACTCAAAATTAAGAACTAGCACAGGCTAAAAAAAGTATTAAGACCAAAATCAATTAAGAAAACATAAGTTAAAATAACACATTATGCATGGGTTGTGGTTTGTTAGTTCCATTCTTTGTGAAGGAAGACCATTGAAGAGCAAAAGGTAATAAGGAAATGATAAATGATTTAAAGATATCACAATAATAGGCAGGAATGGACTGAAACTCTTGTGCCAGAGGTAGAATGACATTAACTACATTTGTAATCTATACCATAAAATTTAGGTAAACTTATTTACAACATCACCAGGTTTTGATGAAACAGGGCTCAATAATAAACTATTTAGAGGATTACATTTGTGAAGTGATATAATAAATGGAGAAAAGAGACATGAAAAAATAATACAAGAGCTACTATAATTTGAATTTATGATACTGAATGTTAAACTGTGACACATTTACTGTGTCACTAAGTAAAGCAGTTGGCTTCTTTCGTCTGCTGGCCTGACAACATCTAAACATGAAAGTGTCAAGTACTAAATGTTTATATATACACAGCTGTGTATTACACTATTCCAAACTTGATATAGGAACACCAGTGCTAAAAAATATGTGATAGTAATTTTACGGTACTTGTTTAGATCTGCAGGATTGTGAATAATAATTAGCTTCTTTTTAAATTCTCTTTCAACCAGATCAACTCTGCAGCATGGCCAGGAATATGAGAGAAATTTAATGATATTTAACATTTTTTCCATGCTAAACAAAGATAAAAATATGTTTGTGAATTAGGTGTTAGATTAAAAAGGTTAGAAAGCAGATGGATGGACATGTTCCTACAGTATCCACTTTATTCATACAGTATATCCAGAAGTTCCAGATTCTTATTTTAGTGGAATTCTTAGGACAGTAATGAAAAAAAAATTGACATAACAGCCTTTATTTAACATAGGCTAATTTTGCTAGAAAAACTGATGTGCAAGTGCTTATTGCATTTTTGTTTTATTATACTTTGTCTAAACGTACAATTACAGCTATTACCTCTACTAGCTTTAGTTGTATTTATGTTAACTTTGGTTCAATGTGCAACTTTACCCATGCTTATTATTCCATTTTTGGACAAAGAACGCAGGTGAAAAAAGAGGTAACATTATAATCTGATCTCTGACCAATAGCCTTGCACACTTGCCAGGACAGCCTTGTTGGTTTTCTGTTCAACTTTCATGGGATAATTTAGGTAGTAACTGCCTTATATCTGTAGGACATTCTGTTTATGCAAGAGATGTGGTCGTATTATTTTTGTTTTTTCTTCAAGAATTGCAGCATTTTTTGTCTAGTTATCTTTGTCATAATATAAAAAGCACCATGCAAAAATATGTTCTTGTAGCATCATAATTTTACAAGGACGTTTATTTAATGTGAGGACCTCCCTCTAGTTCAGTGGAGTTGTCTTATGTAATAGCTGTGTTAACAAGGTGTTACTGGAGGGCCAGTGGAGGAGCCTGCTGTTGTGTTATGTTGTGTCAAATGCATTCTCAGTGTGTACTCATTTTATAGTCAATTTTTTTGGTTCATCTATAAGTTATAAATCCACAAAGTATTTGGTAGGTCGCAGAAATCAACAACAAGGGAACTCTTATTACAGCTGCTTCCCTGCTAATCCATATGACCCTAATACAGCACTACATGGTGAGTTCTTATACAGTAATTGTATTACAATTCAGTGAAAGATGAACTGTCGTCCCAATCTGAGGTCAAGAGCGCTCTGGAGCAGGTTTTCATCCAGGATGTCTCTGCACATTGCTGCAGTCATCTTTCCCTTTATCCTGACTAGTCTCCCAGTTCCTGCCACTGAAAAATATCCCCACAGCATGATGCTGCCACCACCATGTTTTACTGTAGGGATGGTATTGGCCTGGTGATGAGCGGTGCCTGGTTTCCTCTAAATGTGACGCCTGGCATTCACACCAACGAGTTCAATCTTTGTTTCATCAGACCAGAGAATTTTCTTTCTCATGGTCTGAGAGTCCTTCAGGTGCCTTTTGGCAAGCTCCAGGCGGGCTGCCATGTGCCTTTTACTAAGGAGTGGCTTCCGTCTGGCCACTCTACCATACAGGCCTGCTTGGTGGATTGCTGCAGAGCTGGTTGTCCTTCTGGAAGGTTCTCCTCTATCCACAGAGGACCTCTGGAGCTCTGACAGAGTAACCATCGGGTTCTTGGTCATCTCCCTGACTAAGGCCCTTCTCCCTCAATCGCTCAGTTTAGATGGCCGGCCAGCTCTAGGAAGAGTCCTGGTGGTTTTGAACTTCTTCCACTTACGGATGATGGAGGCCACTGTGCTCATTGGGACCTTCAAAGCAGCAGAAATTTTTCTGTAACCTTCCCCAGATTTGTGCCTTGAGACAATCCTGTCTCGGAGGTCTACAGACAATTCCTTTGACTTCATGCTTGGTTTGTGCTCTGACATGAACTGTCAACTGTGGGACCTTATATAGACAGGTGTGTGCCTTTCTAAATCATGTCCAATCAAGTGAATTTACCACAGGTGGACTCCAATTAAGCTGCAGAAACATCTCAAGGATGATCAGGGGAAACAGGATGCACCTGAGCTCAATTTTGAGCTTCATGGCAAAGGCTGTGAATACTTATGTACATGTGCTTTCTCAGTTTTTTATTTTTAAAAAATTTACAAAAATCTCAAGTCAACTTTTTTCTTGTCATTATGGGGTGTTGTGTGTAGAATTCTGAGGAAAAAAATGAATTTAATCCATTTTGGAATAAGGCTGTAACATAACAAAATGTGGAAAAACTGATGCGCTGTGAATACTTTCCGGATGCACTGTATAACCTATTTTTTGGTAACAGCATAACCTGAGGCTAAACCTAGGAGTGGGCATTAAACCAGTTGAGCCAGTACATTTATTGAAATGAATATTCTTCTTTTGATATGGATTTAGAAAAAGAAAATTACCAGCGCAACAAAAATGAGAGTGAAAATATTTAAAAACATGTTCTATCACAAAACATACACGTTTGTGCATGCAAAGTTAAAGTGAAATGCGATTTTATGTCTTTGTATTAGAGTCTTAAAGGTATTGTCTTTACATATTGGTTATGTCTAAACTATATGTAACAAGTTAGTTTACCTCTTGATTGGCGAGTCAATACTGGCTTTAGTGCTCTGCATCTCTGCATTGGATGAAGGAGGTTTAATGGTGTTTGTATGTTTAAAGCCGGCAATTAGAAGCACAGTGAGAGAGACAGAGAGAGAGAGAGAGGGAGAGAGGGAGAGAGAGAGAGAGACAGAGGGAGAGAGAGAGAGAGAGAGAGAGAGACAGAGGGAGAGAGAGAGAGAGAGAGAGAGAGTTTGCACAGGGGAGAAATTTTCCTCTATTTTCTTGTTGGCTTCATAATAAGGAAAGAGGCAGCACTTTTATTGGATCAAGCCAGAGATTTGAATACCTGCTATTGAATCAATTTTTACAGTAGAGCATTAACAAGGTCTTTGAACGATGGAGCATAACTGTGCACAGTCCATTATTAATAGAACAAGTAAGCCTGCGATTCTCTAGAGAATCGTAAATCCAAGAATGGCAATCAGCTTCAGTTCCATCCGATATTTGGATGGATGAAATATCATGGAGGGTGGGTGCATCTGGGGAAATGTCATTTAATTAAATAAGCATATTTGTACTAAAGCGGTTTTGTTTTGTGGAGACGTGATTCCATTGCCTTTGCTGACACCGACTGCTGGCAGAGTGGAGCACAGCTAGTTTAGTTTACAGGTTGTGGTGTTCGTGTGCCAGCCACTGAGTCTGGGAATCCGCTGGGTTTGAGTCTGTGACCGTTATGTGATCTATATTACTGGCACAGTGGATTAGAGCAAGTGTAGTGTACAGGTTGTGTTGTTTGGGCGCCACCTACTGACTCTGGGAAGCCGCTGCGTTTGACTCTGGGGCGTGCGCCACGGCGCAGTACGCATGTGCCTCGGTGGGAAGCTGCTGCGTTTGACTCTGGGGCGCCACGGCCTGTGAGTTGTTTGCTTCTGGTGTTTGTGAAACGCGTTGTAGGAGCCTCCGTTTATTGTTTTTATCCACTGACTCTGGGAAGCCGCTGCGTTTGACTCTGGGGCGGGCGCCACGGCGCAGTACGCATGCTTATCCACTGACTCTGGGAAGCCGCTGCGTTTGACTTTGGGGTAGGCGCCACGGCGCAGTACGCATGCGTATCCACTGACTTTGGGAAGCCACTGCGTTTGACTTTGGGGTAGGCGCCACGGCGCAGTACGCATGTGTATCCACTGACTCTGGGAAGCCGCTGCGTTTGACTCTGGGGCGTTAAACGGTGGTTTAGTAATATACTGTAGATATTAGAGCAAAGTTGATAAGATCAGGCCATTAAGCCCAACAAGCTCACCAGTCCTATTCACCTAGATTCTCCAAAACAGCATCAAGCTGCAAATTAAAGGCCTCTTAAGCCCTACTCTGCACCCCACTACTTGGTAATTTATTCCATGTGTCTAAGGTTCTCTTTGTGAAGAAAAACTTTAACATCTGTGTGAAATTTACCCCTAAAATGTCCTCCATTGTCCCTGTGTTCTTGTAAAATAATTTATTATAAAGTAACAACCTGGATCCATTATATTCTTTAAATAGTTTTAACACTTAAATCTTATCACCTCTTAATCTCCATTTAATTTAACTGAAATTGTTCCGTTCCTTCAATCTTTCCTCAAAGCTCATTAATTACTTATTTTTTTTAAAAAATACCGTAATGCTTTATGTATGTTATTCAGACTGAATGTATCTACCAAAATTTTCAGAATTGTTAACAATACAATTCTTATAATAACTCAGCTCTTATATGACTGGATAGTTTTCAGCTGACTTTGGCATTGATTTTTCCATTCCATTATTCCATGTAAACTCCAGTCTGCCATTTTCTCTGTTGTCTACCTGTGCCGAACTCCAGTACCCCAATGATTGTCTGTCTACAGGCCAGAAGTAGTCCTTCAAGTCGTTGCTCAATCCTAAATTCAACCAACAGCATATGATAAAGGTAAGGGTAAAGATGAGGTAGGGACTGTGTTCACTTCATTCTCAACATTAGGCTCTTTACAAGGGAGCCATCTATAATCCTGGAATGAAGTATGTGGAGGGGTAAGGTTAATTTAACACCTCTAAATTAAATTCTTGATTAAAATAGCACACATTTCTACAGAATTTCATTAAAGAATTTCCTGAATTCTCTTAATGAAAAGTGTGAACTGATTGAAAGAATAAATATTTTAAATATATGTCAACATATGTGCGAAGCATGCTGCTGTATTCTGAAAAGACTACAAATTACATATTAGAGAATCAGTATTTTGGTGCTCAAACATGGGACTTTATAGTGAATGATGGAATTCCAAAAGTGACCTGGGAAAATATTAAATAGTGTCAAACAAGAAGAGAGATATGGTGATCTGAAACATGTGGTGATAATAGAAAGTCATTAAAAAGCTGGACATAAGTTTACTTCAAACAAACATTTTGCCTCTTTTTGCATCATTTGACCTGATCAGCAAAGAAGGAGGTATAAGACTATTAGAATAGTATGAAGACTGATTAAGGGACATGTGTCAGTATGCAAAGTGACCAGCCAGTGAGCGTCATGGTTAGAGTGTTGGACTTCAAATCATAATAATTCTGGATCAACCCGGCCTCAGGTTAACCAAGTGACTCTAAGCAACTCACTTAAATTGCATGCACAGGAAAACCTTGTTTATGCGTCAGTGGTTGGGACCGAGGCCATGACGGATAATAAAAAAAGGCAGATAATAGAACGGCTACTTTAAAAGTTATAGTTTAATGAATAGTCTTATTTATTTACAAAACAAAACTATATTAACAAAATATAGTATTAACAAAATTAATTAGTACATTGTGATGCATGAGTCATTGTCTTGCACCCGAAAACATGAGACTGAGTATCAGTACTTTAGCAAAACCAGCTTTATTCAACTTGAAACAGGAACAGCAGGTTGATTTATTGCAGTGGTAGCTACCACTCTCCTATACACAGACACAGAAAATGGGCATAGTCGGGGCCAGGTCAGTTGGCAAGTTATAAAGTTCCCTGTATTTGTAATGTCCCTTGCATCACCTATTGGCCACAGGTGCATATAGCGCGATCTCGATTGGCTCGTATTCCACCTTTTCTGCTCCCCTACAGTGCATCACAAGTTGCCTCCCCATCGCAATATATTAACAAAACATAGTATAACAGAATTTAAAAAGAAAATTACAGTACAAAGAACATTAACATTAATACAGTATAACATTATCTTTAGTGGTTTCCATTTTCAACATGTTTTTCAAATTTGTCAGCATCACACTTTATATCATTCACTGTTGTTCTTCCTACTCCGTAACTTGAAGCAATACTTGAAGCACTTTTCGTTTCATAAATGTTTAATAATTTCAATGTATAGTAGAATAAGTAGAGCAATCGTGAAAAGTTACAGAACACTATTAAAACTTAAAGTACGTCACTGGCACTGATTTCATGTGTGGCATGACATGTGGTGCTGGAGAAGAACAAGCTCGCAGCGTACCAGGGAACGGTATTACTGTAGCCAGGAGCCGAATGTTGAGTAGGAAAGACTACAGTGTTGAGTAGGAGGGTTTATGGCCTGTTAACATCTGATTGGTCATGACGTAAAGTGAATAGGAAATCTCTAGTTATTGTTCATGCTGCCTGATACACCGGACCGAACTGCTGGCTTGAAATCCCAGCCCAGGAATCGCCTGTGCAAAGAGTATGGTGAAATAAATAAACACATTTATTGTGTTTTTTTTTTTGTCTTGTATGATCTATTGATTTATGTGTAAAAAGCAGAATGACAGAACAGATGTTTTGGCTACCTGGCAGCTCAGGCTCAGCCGAGTTGTTCAAGTAATTCAAACGCTATTCCCATGTAATGAGAATGATGGCCTGCATTTTAACTGTAGGCTTTTGAATCTGAAAAACTGTCTGCTATGTGCATTGCATCTTCTAGCCAAAAAACAAAAATTAAAGCAGTAGTTTATTAGGATGTTGTTTGCTCGCACATATCAGGACTACTTCATATTCCAATAAAATGATGTATTGGAGACATTAATGATACTATTAATGGGTAGGTGAGGTGAGCTAAACAGCAAGCATTAAGAACAGGAAGGCAAATGTCAATGCATTCTTTTTAGGCAAGATCGGTGATGGCATAAATTGAAGATTAAAAATGCAGAGTGCAATGAAGAATAGAAAGTAAGAAGGTAGAGTGAAGAGAAAGTAAAGGCATGAAATGGACAATAAAAGCTGAGAGCGTGGCATTAGGAACATGTGACAGCCTAAAAGTGACATTAAAAATGTAGAATGTGAAGTAAAGAATTCACATTAAAAATCCAGAATGTGAAATGAAAACTGTAAAGTGATAAACAGGGAGGTGAACTCAGTGTTCTTGAATGGCAGGTGGCTGCGATTACTGTGCACCAGGCAGCTGCTGATGCGGGTTTTGATGGCATGAATGTAATAATAAAATCTGAGCGCGTGAACTTGATATTGGAGTGTGCACTTCAAATTGTCGTTAAAAGTTGACTGAAGCATGCAATGGAGATTGATAAAACTCTCAGCATGAAGTGAAATTTAAAAAAATGACAGCTTGAAATCAACATGTACTAAAGCTTGCTGTTTCTTGGTCTAGGTCTGTGTTTTGGGAACATGGCTTAACTCATTTTGAAGTGCATCCTGTCAGTTTTTTTAAAATTGTATATTTTCCCTATTACATGTAGCATGAGCTGTGAAAACTTCAGAGTATTCATGACGTACTTTTATTTTGACAACTTCATGTATGACAAACTTTTATTTTGAAAACTTCATCCTCTCCTACTCAACATTGCTCCTCCAACTCGACATTCAGCTCCTGGCTGGAGAGATATATACTTGGGCGTACTGTATGGCAGCAGTGGTATAATAATAAGTAGGCGCTTGCATGCACAATTTTTTGTTTTTCTTTGTCCCTGGTAGTGAATCGAGCCGGGGGAATCAAGGTTTTACTCTATTTTAACAACCACAAAATACATGTGAACAGTTGTGACATAACCTGACCCTCTAGGTCCCTTTTGACAAAATGTGAACAAATTATACAGTAATAATACTAACCAATGGATTGAAAAAATGAATAATTCTTTATATGTCAGAGAAGAAGAATAATGCACAAAGAAAATATTTGCCATGTAATATAAAACATTAGGAAGCAGTAAAACCTTACAATGGATGTGCGAAATGCTTACCAGATCACACAATACTAGAAAATGGACATAATCACATACAGTGGTCTAGGTGAAAACAGATAGGTGGAATGTACAGTGCGACCCACAGGATTTCCTTAGCATTCCCTGACTTATAACTACAATTGGGCAAGACTATAGTCCAATTAAATAACAGATTTATTAAAGAAATTTAGGTAAATGCAAGAGTGCATAATAGAAGGTGAGGAACAAGGTAACACTCACTAGAAAAATGGCTGTGCACCTTGTGATTGTCCTCACTGACACCTAGGCTAGTTTTCATGTTTCCCAAGGAGCACATTTCTTTATCTCTTCCTTCTACCTCCAAACTTCTTTCCTTTTCTCTGGCCTCCTTTTCCCCCTTGTGAGACGATCTGTTGCCTCTGCTCTACTCCTGGCTCAAAGCTCATCCTGACTGAGGAATGGAGACTCCTTTAAGGGCTGATCTGGGTGTACTTCTGATGCTGCAGTGACATCCCTGATGAGGCACTTCCTATTCCTCATGAAGCCAAATCCCAGGTGCTCCACCCAGCCTCTCCAGTGATTTTTACAGACAGAGCTTTGTGCTTGTATTACAAATCCTAGCAACCCTGCCATTTATTAAGTTAATTTGTGGGTGTTTGGGGGGAAAGTTAATGTGACATGTCATGTATCAATATTGCGTTATGTGTATTTCATAGTTTGCTTTTGTTTTGAGTTATTTTTTGACATCTGTATTTTTATTGGGTTTATATGTACTTATGTGTTGGTGGACTGTATCTTTAAATGTGAGTACAGTAATCCCTCCTCCATCACGGGGGTTGCGTTCCAGAGCCACCTGCGAAATAAGAAAATCTGCGAAGTAGAAACCATATGTTTATATGGTTATTTTTATATTGTCATGCTTGGGTCACAGATTTGCGCAGAAACACAGGAGGTTGTAGAGAGACAGGAACGTTATTCAAACACTGCAAACAAACATTTGTCTCTTTTTCAAAAGTTTAAACTGTGCTCCATGACAAGACAGAGATGACAGTTCCGTCTCACAATTAAAAGAATGCAAACATATCTTCCTCTTCAAAGGAGTGCGCATCAGGAGCAGAGATTGTCAGAAAGAGAGAGGAAAGCAAACAAATCAATAGGGCTGTTTGGCTTTTAAGTATGCGAAGCACCGCGGCACAAAGCTGTTGAAGGCGGCAGCTCACACCCCCTCCGTCAGGAGCAGGGAGAGAGAGAGAGAGAGAGAGAGAGAGAGAGAGATAGAGACAGAGAAAAACAAAACAGTGAAAAATCAATACGTGCCCTTCGAGCTTTTAAGTATGCGAAGCACCGTGCAGCATGTCGCTTCACGAAGCAGCTGCACAGAAGGTAGCAACGTGAAGATAATCTTTCAGCATTTTTAGACGAGCGTCCGTATCGTCTAGGTGTGCGAACAGCCCCCCTGCTCAATCCCCCTACGTCAGGATCAGAGAAAGTCAGCGCAAGAGAGAGAGAGAGAAAAGTAAGTTGGGTAGCTTCTTAGCCATCTGCCAATAGCGTCCCTTGTATGAAATCAACTGGGCAAACCAACTGAGGAAGCATGTACCAGAAATTAAAAGACCCATTGTCCGCAGAAATCCGCGAACCAGCAAAAAATCCGCGATATATATTTAAATATGCTTACATATAAAATCCGCGATAGAGTGAAGCCGCGAAAGGCGAAGCGCGATATAGCGAGGGATTACTGTATATTCCATGTTCCTTGTGAATAGAACCCAAAGAGGCAGGGCCACCTGTCAGTCCCCAGCCCTGTAAAGGCTGTGAAGACACGCAGTTAGTGAGAATAATTTGTTATTGTGAACTGTGAGTATACCATTTATGACTGAATTTTCTAGATTTTTTTTTATTACTCTGCTTTATGTTAGGATTCTGGATACTGGATTATGTGTTTTGTGACTTGTTAAATGTAGATTACCTTTTACGTAACTCCTTTTAATGCTTCTATTTGCTCAGTGGAGACTTTTATTATATCTTTTTAGGTATTTTTTTTTCTAAATAAATCTTTATTTTATAAAGATTCTTTTGTTAGAACTAGGGGACTTCACTCCCTACTCGCTTCACTCTCCAACCTCCCCGGCCTGCGCTATGTGCCAGCCATTTCACGTCTCTGCTGCTCGCATATGTGGATTTTACTTTCACCAAACAACAAATCTTTTAATTCTCGCGGATGCGCCTCTTCATTGGGAAGAAACACTACTTTTCCCTGATGGCAACACGAATTAGATGATCTACAAGTATCCGACTTAAAGTTTAAATCCGAACAATATATTCAATCTCTTTGTGCTGTTCCGTTATTTCACAGAGTAATAATTTCTGTTTGTTTCTGCTAATGTGATCTTTACTATTATTTTTTGAGACTTTTGAATTTTAGTGCTTCCATTATCTCTAACCTGCTCTGCATGTGTATCGCGCCAACATTTTTGAACTCTTACGATGTTCTACTTTGTCATTTACTCTTTGTCTTTTATTTCTGGCCCCGGACGTGGTTAAATCTCTTGGTACAAAGTCTCATCTCACGGTATGTGAAAGTATCTCTCTGAAAAAGTCACGTCTCATCCCAGGCTAAAAAGTCTGGTCTCGTCCCAGTATTTTTTTTATTATAACAGAGAGACATATTTGCACCAACTGAATTACCCTCCTCTAGTGTTTTTTTTGTGATAGTGAAAGACATTTCAAGGTTGTTTTGGGGCTAGTGGGGATTAGCACAAAAGGGTGAGGTTTTATTCCAGCCAGTCAGGCAGTCAGTGAAGGCCAGGCCTGGCCAGTGAATCCTGGGAACATTATTGTGGTTTCACACCTTTTTGCTTTCATGGAGGCTCAAGATGATGACATAGTATCCAACTATCCTTCCATTTATTCTGCATCTCATCCTGGGAAAGTTGCAGTAGACATTCCCAGTGATTTTTTTGGCATCTGATAAAGGGCGTACCTTTCCTTGTATCCCACACAGGCTGCTAGATGCAATACAGTACACTTCCCGGTTCCTCCCTGTGTGGATAGCCCTTTGAGTACTGAGAAAAGCACTATATAAATGTAATGAATTATTATTATTATTATTATGCCTTTGTAATAAGGCATAAGAAGTAGCTGAACTAGAGCAAACTAAATTGGAACAAAGGGAATACTGAATTGTTAGGTTAACCGAAAACAGTCTGATGCTATGTCTTCATTTAAAATTGCCAGGGATGTGAAGAGGCTCAGTGCACATAAGGAAAATAACATAACATTCTCAAAACTGCTTAATCCAGTGCAGGGTTGGCAGTTAATCATGTACAAGGCAGGAATCAATCCTGAATGAGGAACCAGTCCATCACCAACATAATGAAAATTAAAAATAATACAAAAAATGGTACATACACTGTATATTTCATGCCTCAGAATGTTTTATAGGTATGGTGTATACCATTGAAGTATACCAAGTGGTTGATTGTCAGACAAAACTCAGAAACATGATTTTAATGGACAGACCTAATTATGACAGTGCTTCTGAATAGTTCACCCATAGTAGAAGTTATATGAAGCTATCACTGGTGCCTGCACATCATCAAAAGATTAGTTTTGAACAGCTTTCTACTTGAAATTATTCATTGTTGTATTCATCTATCTACTGAACATGTCTCAGTAGATAGATGAATCGATTACTCTCTGAGTAATTTTAGTTTTAAGGGCAGCTAGAACCCTGGCAGTCTCAGGCACAATGCAGAAACCAGCCTTGGATAGGGTTGTGGTTCACACTAGTTTAGGAACAATTTTGTTTCATCAGTTAAGTGAATGTGCTCATCTATTGAGTATCCAGAGAAAACCAACATAGAAGGTGCAAAGTGGACATAGACTGTACCGAGGCTACGATTCAATGTAATGAAGTTTGTGATTGTCCACATTTCAGTTATAAGAAAATTCCTAAGGATACAATGGCAGTCAGTGGCTTGTGGAGAGGTGCACATGACTGTTCACTGTCTTTCCTCCCAACAAATAACAGTTTTATACCACTTTGATGATGATTTTGATCATTCCTGGCCCAAAGAGAAAGTTTTAATGTAGTATGAAGATTATCAAGGAATTATTCCTTCTAAGTAATGACTGTAATCAGTAATTGTTAACTTTGCTTAAACTCTTTGCAGGGTGCTGACAGGATAGTCACTGAGAAATCCGGGGGAAGCTGTATATTGAACCATACCACGTGCAAACCTTTTCACATTGGTCTAAGCATAAATATATTTAGCATTATCTAGGACATAGACCAGCCAGATGACATGATATTAACATATTGACTCAGTCCAACTGTGGGAGTTCTCATTAGTGAGTCAGACGCTGACAAGGTCAACTTTAGTAGAAAGATAACTGGAAAATTCTTCAGCATATTCTAAATAATATTACAGTGATTTACATGATATTTTAGCAATAGGTAAATCATACCTCCATCCATGCTTCTGTCTTAATTTTAAGTTGGTCGTTTCCATTACTAACCCTTGCCTTGAAGCCAAGTCATCATAAGGTATGTACTCTTACACCCCCACACTGCTTATCAATCAAACTCACATGCTTTTGAAATAAGGTAAGAAAGTGAGGCTCCTTTTTGGTGGGTGGGGTGGGGGCATCAAATTAACATGAGAAAGTGAGCAAACTTCACATAGAAAGTAACCAGCTTGGAAACTAACCTTGAGTTCTTGAATCTTTAAGGCTGTAGCATTATCCAAAGCACATGAATGCCATGAGGTTTTCATCTCAAACTGATCAGCTGTTGGAAGATCTCTTCTTTAAAATATTTTTGTTCTTTCTACATTATCACACAGTGGTTAGCACTGCTACCTCATAGCTGATTCAAGAGCACGATCACAGTCACTGGCTGTGTGAATATTTAATTCCATTTATTTTTGTATACTTCTCTTAACAAAGTGCAGTCTTGGAGCACTGTAAGAAGTTTACAGTCATGACACAAATTACAAACATTTAAATACAATTTAGGTTAAAAACAAAGTAAAGCAGAATTCTTTCTGAGTGCTCAAGTGAAACAAATTGTATCAGTGCAGGTACAATAACAATATAATAATCAGACAGCATTTCCGTAATAAATAAAACCATTTTACAGTCCCTCCCTTTCAAAGATCCAAGAGTACAGTGAGAAAAGGATCTCAACGTCTCAGAAAAGGAGTGGAAAGTAGCAATGCATAGAATTCAATCGAGCTTCATATGTGCAAAGCATAGAATTATTCAACTCAAAATTATATATCGAGCACATCTGTCTTGCTTAAAATTGTCCAAAATGTTTCCAGGACAAGATCCAACCTGCGAACGTTGCAATCAAGATCCAGCCTCACTGGGCCACATGTTTTGGGCCTGTACTAGCTTAACATCATTCTGGACAAAAATCTTGAAATGCCTTTCAGACAGCCTTGGAGTCACAATCCCTCCTATCCCATTAACAGCTGTGTTTGGTGTACTTCCAGATGGGCTTAAAGTGGAGAAGGACAAGCAAACTGTAACTGCCCTTACTACACTATTGGCACGTAGACTTATCTTGCTCAACTGGAAGAATCCTAACTCTCCTATTTTAAGTCAGTGGGTAACTGATGTTATATACTATTTGAATTTGGAAGGCCTCACCCCTTTGTTAGTTTGTTCTGCCAGAGGAATCATAACAAATTGTTTATGTGAATGGCAGAATATTGTGGATAATTATTTTAGAATGTAATCTGATTAAAAAAAAATGCACTGCTCAAAAAAATTAAGGGAACACTTAATCATCATAGTCTAACTCCAAGTCAGTTAAGTTTCAGAGATATCAATCAGTCCAGTTAGGAAGCATTAATGATTGTGAATCAGCTTCATCCACTTTGGTACAAATGAACGTGACAATAGGAGCACTGGAGAAGCAACAGCAAGATAATCCTGAAAGGGAATGAATTTCCAGTTGATGTGCACAGACAATTGCTCTCTCCATATCCTTTCTGACTCATTCTTCTCTAGTTCTGTGTTTTGTTAGTGTTTTTGTGACTACTGGTAGCATGAGACAGTACCTGTAGCCGATTTCAGGTTGCACAGGTCGTTCATCTCCTCCAGGATGGTACATCAATACATGCCACCACAAGTAGGTTTGCCTTGTCTCCAAGCACAGTCTCAAGAGCATAGAAGAGATACCAGGAGACTGGCTGTTACACGAGGAGAGCTGGACAAGGCTATGGAAGGGTATCAACCCAGTAGCAGGAACAGTATCTGCTCCTTTGTGCAAGGAAGAACAGGAGGAGCACTGTCACAGCCCTACAAAATGACCTCCAGTTGGCTATTGGTGTGCATGTTTTTGACCAAACTGTCACAAACAGACTTAATGAGGGTGACATGAGGTTCTGATGACTTCTAGAAGGTCCTGTGCTCATAGCTCATCACCGTGTAGCTCAACTGGCATTCACCAAAGAATACCATAGTTAACAGCTCCACCATTGGCACCCAGTTCTCTTTATAGATGAGAGCAAGTTCACGCTGAGCACATGTAGCAGATGTGAAAGAGTCTGGAGACGCCAAGGTGAACATTATGCAGCCTGCAACATCATACAGCGTGACCAGTTTGCCAGTAGGTCAGAGATGGTCTGAGGAGACATAACCTTGAAGGGTAGTATAGACCTCCATGTGGTAGGCAACCGGCATGAAATTCTCAGAGTCATTGTGAGACCTTACGCTGGTGCAGTGGGCTCTGGTTCCTTCTAGTGCAGGACAATGGCCAACCTCATGTGACCGGAGTGTGTAAGCATGTCCTGGACGACGAAGGCCTTGATGCCATTGACCAGCCAGCATTTTTCCCAGACCCGAATCCAACTGAGAACTTTTGGAGCGTTCTGTATCAGTGCATACAATGCTGCCAAGTAGCGCCACAGACTCTCCAGGAGTTTGCTGATACCCTGATCTAGATCTAGGAGGAGATCCCCAGGACACCATCCACCATTTCATCAGGCACATGAGGGCTATTCACATTACTGGGTTTCATTATGAGTTGCTGTGATGAAATTATGTAATTTGGATCAGGCTGTGATTTCAATTTTTCACTTTGATTTTTTGGTGTGATGTTGAATCCCAGCCTTCAATTGGTTGGTGATTTTGTTTTTGATTGACTGTTGTTGCTTCAATTTGTTCTCAACGAATTACACAGTTTTACTCAGTAAAGGTTTTTTTTACATTTGAATATTTTGTTCATTTTGATCTGATGTGTGATTTAAGTGTTTATTTCAAGGGAAAAGTACAACATGTTTTCTAAGGAAAAAAATGCCTCCCAACTTTGCCCAGCATTATAACATGTAACCGTTATGTACGTAATACATTTGCTACTTAAGAGTGGTATTGGTGGGTAATAAAACTTGCCATAGATTTTAGCAGTCCGTTAAATTGAGAATGCCTGAATAAAGAATGTGCAGATGTTATGATTGCAGAGATGTGGCATATAAAATAATACAATTTTTGCATTTGATTCAAAGTTGTAAATCCTTTTATACAATACATTACCTTGACCATGACCTTTATAAAATCTGATTAGCACATTATGTAAGAAAGAGGACATGATGCCCCTGGACACAAGCTTGAATCCCTGTTGGTACAAGACACCAAAATCCAGTATCCATAATTTGAACATTATTAAGAATTTACAAATGTACATATTGTTACAACTTTACCAACAGTACTCTTTTCAAGAAAGGGGAAAAAGCTATAATAATTTGGAATAATAGAGTATGCAAATTGCTTTGCAAGTGTGAAAGAAAATAATTGAATGAATATGATTGACATTACATACAGCAACTTAAATTTAAAAGTAACATTATACATTAGATACCTCCCAATAAAGCATTTATTTGGCCCTGCTCATTTACCTTCTCTTTGCTTTTAGGCAGGTACTCTAGGGAGAGTAACAAGCAATGCTGATTCCTTTCGGATGTTAAATGAATGAAAGGAAAAAGAGAAAAATCAAATCCTTGTGTGACTGATCAGCAAAGGTTTTTTATTTATGGATTTTGCCCATTTTCTCGAACAGTCTATAATATTAATTTTTCCTCCTGCTGTTGCAGCTTAACTAGTGGGAGGATGATAAAATAAAGCACAGGCCGTTGTGCACACTTGCTGCTTGGTGCCTAGCAACAGCAAGTGTGAAAATACCCTTTTACACATTGCTGTCTCTCCTTGAAAGGGCACTCTTACAGTAACACTAAAGTAAATTGTTTAAATCATTCAATATGTGAAAATGTTTGCAGTTGTACAGCAATTAAATAAAAATGTTATAAAAATGACAAAAGGATGAAATAAAATCTGATGTAGCAGGTGCAATTAATTCGCTATCTGATGCTGCATGTTGTCTTTTCCCATCAGAGGATTTGGAGAACAGAATGCATGATTCCAACTCAGTCATTTTCTTTAAGTGAATCATTTCAAGATAAGCCCATTAGAAAACAATCCAGTACATAAACAAACAGTAGATTAGAGAGGGAAACAAAGCAGCTGCATCATTTTGAGGCTCCTCATGCTACATCTGACAAACTATTAGACTGTCTAGTCAGAAACAACAGTAAAAACAAATGGCATCAGGTGTTACAGTTGATTCTCTGTCAAAAATCAGTCATGCAAGCCTGTCTTTGTCTTTTCTTTATTAAAAAAATACATAAATAAAAGTACAGATACAATAGGGGCATATGGAAAATTTAAAAAAAGAAAGTCTATGACATGATGAGATCCTTGCTTAATTATTTATTTCAGAATGTAGAATGCTAAAAACAGAATGAAGTAAATATTAGACAGTTTATTTTCTCTTTAATGTTTACATTTGTTTAAAAAAATACATTTTTGTAATGTAACAACGTGATTTATTATCAAACTGAACTAAACTTTTTATGTAATATTCTTCAACTAAACATACATTTTTTTTGATTCGCTTAGGCCATTACTGTTGTGAATCTGTGTTGTGAGTTCCCTGGAGTTATTTTGTTAAATTTTTTGTATTTTTCGTCCATGTACTTTGTGTTATTTATTTATTTATTTAACATTATGTCAGAAGACGGCATGGTGGTGCAGTGGTGGCGCTGCTGCCTTGCAGTTAGGAGACCTGGGTTCGCTTCCCGGGTCCTCCCTGCATGGAGTTTCCATGTTCTTCCGGGTGCTGTGGTTTCCTCCCATAGTCCAAAGACATGCAGGTTAGGTGAATTGGTGATCCTAAATTGTCCCTAGTGTGTGCTTGGTGTGTGTGTGTGTGTGTGCCCTGCGGTGGGCTGGCGCCCTGCTCGGGATTTGTTCCTGCCTTGTGCCCTGTGCTGGCTGGGATTGGCTCCAGCAGGCCCCTGTGACCCTGTGTTAGGATATAGCTGGTTGGGTAATGACTGACTGACTGACTGACATTATGTCGGTGATATCACATTAACGATGATTTGTATTCTGTTTTTGTGATTGTCATGGTCATACTAGTTACCATTACTATGCCCTGTGGACCACCAGGGGGCGCACCAGCCACCCCAACCCAGACACAGACAGACGTGGATCACAAGTGCAAGCACACACATTTTTTTTCCTTTTTCCCTGTGAGGAACACCTTCCTCCATTTCCCACGTGTACAGCTCAGTTCCAGCACAGCACAAAACACAAAGCACACTTCTTTCTCTTCTCTCTTTTCCTCCACTCTTCCTGGCAAGCTTTGTCCTATTCCACCCGATAGTGGCTGCTGGCTCCTTTTATAAAGAACCCAGAAGTGCTCCAGGTGCTCATTGACCTGATTCTGGCAGCGGGTGTGAAGGAAGTGCTGCAGCAACCCCTAGCAGCTCCCACGGAACCCATCAGGGCTGCACCCATGGAGTCCAAGACACCACTGCATCCCAGCGGGGCTGCCACCTAGCGTTCCGGGGGAGGTAATGCTCTGGATATGCTCCCTCCCCCGGTCCTTCCAGCGTAGAGGCATCCTGGCCAGGCAAGGACCCCGGCCATACGCCACAGCCCATTGTGGGTCACACAACATGGAGGTCAAGTGATGGTATGCTTCTGGTATCCTAGTTTTGGATCTTTCTCAAATAAAAACCTTAATTCATAGTGTTAATCAGGTACAGTGGTCACCAAGTTAATGCAAGGACTTTTGCAAAGTTTATTAGACTTTTGATACACTAGCGTTTTGGTTAAAGGTTCAAATGTCTTATTTTGGATATTCAACTTAACTTCTCCCTTGACTTCAATTCTGTCTGTTTCCTTTTCATCTGTTTGTTTCATGGTTATTTCCTGGTGGTCTTTACAATCACAGGTTTAAAGGAATACTCCACCCAAAAATGAAACTTGTTTATGTTTCTTACCTCATGCAGTTTGTAGTGGTGACTGACAAAAAATGGTCACTCATGTTTTCATGGAGAAAAGACATCATAATGTTTCTGATAGATTGGGACTCTATAATGACCAACACAGGACAATGTCAAACAATATGAAAAACGTTCATGGAAAAAAGACGATAAAAATCTCATTTTTCTCATGTTGCATAATCCACATGTCCGTTATCTAGTCCTAATGTCAAAATGTGCAAAATGCATGATTTTTTAGCTAAAATGTTCTTAATAATAATTCTTTGCATTTATATAGTGCTTTTCTCACTACTCAAAGCGCTCAGCAATTGCAGGTTAAGATCCTTGCTCAAGGACCCAACTGAGCAGAGTCCCTATTGGCATTTCTGGGATTCGAACCAGCAACCTTCCGATTGCCAGTGCAGATCCCTAGCCTCAGAGCCACCACTCCACCTTACTTGAACTTAAACTTAAAGTTACTTAAACAGAGCAATTCATAAACAAGAAATAAAAAGCACTATGGAAGTCACTTTTTAAACTGAAGGACTCTTGACCAAGAAATTAAAGGTAAAGGTGGGTTTTCAGTTCAAAAAGTCAGTCCCTTGAGGCATTTGGTTTCTTGTTTCTGTGCATGTTGATTATTTAGGAAGTAGATGCATAACAATATTTTATCAAAAACCATGTGTTTTGCACATTTTGAACATAACTGGATAATGGATATTTATATTATGTGACACAAGTAACATAAGATTTATTTTATATTTTCCAAGGATGTTTTTCACATTGTTTGATGTCCTGTGTTGGTCTCTATAGAGTCCTGTTTTGCTCCACTGCAAGTAAAAACTATATTGGATAAGTAACATATTGAAAAAAGTATAATTTTTGGGAAGAAGAACCAGAGACTATCAGAGGAGCACTGGATACAAGGCAGAAAACAATTCTGAATTATATGGAAATCCATCCTTGTCAGTTAGATGTTACTGTAAAGATATATAGCCACAATAAAGTTTTTTCTTCCATGGGAAAAGCAAAATGAGTTTTACATTACATAGAAGGACAAATGGATTTTAAGAGTGACTGAGAAGAAGGAGAACAACAGGCAAGGACTGTAATGCTTAGACTGTCGAGCTTGTGCAAGCTGATGTATGTAGTGCTTATTTAAATGATCAGAGCAAGTAATTTGAAGGATTTCAACAGGCATTCCAAAGGACTAGTATGTCAGAAATAAGTAAGACACCTTTATACCATAATCTGATTATGATTTGATAAGCACTTGACCAAATTAAAAGACAGGTGAAAATTGACTTGTGACTGGATTGTGATTGGATCACTTAGACCACATTTAATGGTTGTCGGAAACCAAAAGACTATTAAAACAAGCGTAAATGTGAATATTTTTTCTATTTTTCTGTGAATTTCCATTGGGATTAATAAAGTATCTATCTATCTATCTATCCTCTATTTGCATACAAAAACATGCAAGTTGAGGCTGATTTAAATTTTGAATGGGGAACATGACATCAGATGTGGACACTGGAGGTAAATTTTAAGGCGAGGTGTAAATGTAATTTGGATAAATTATGTTCAAATATAAAATGTATGTTAATACTTTATGCAAACATGGCCTAGATTCACAGAGACAACCAAAAATAAGGGGTTAAACAGAGCTTTTAATGGCCATAAACAGGATAACATTGGGAAAAAAAAAGAAAACTTGAAAAGAAATGAAATTGCTCAAGAAGCTACTGATCTTGCACAAAAGGGCTTTGATATTGAGAAATTAAATTGCTTCATAGCTTGGTGTTAAATTGACAAGTGCCATGCTATACTGCACCGCTGCCCTGCATACTGGCAGCACCTGCAACAGTAAAGCTGAATATGGTGCAAGCAGTGACATGACACATAAACAACAATCAAATGGCAATATGCCTAAAATGGTCTGAACATAAAACTAAATGTTTCCAAGTTAATTACAGACAGTGCTTTGAAAGGTAAAAGTGTTCAGAGGTATGAAAATCTGAAAGTACAAAAATGTGCATTGAAAAGAATATCAGTTTAGTCAGGTAACTTGCAAAGAAAAATAGGCCCTTGTGTAGTTATTATCATGGAAAAAAATGAAGTTCATGTTGAAGTAGTAAACATTGTATGAACATTTTTTGTACAATGTACTATATATGGAACAGAAAGTAACTAATCAGCCTGCAGTATCTGGGGGAAAAAAATCAGCTGGAAAATAATGCCGTTGTGTTTAAAAATGATTACTTTTTAATTATAAAATATCCTTAAGCATTTTCTGAAGCATCCTTTTATATGAGTGCTGGTGTTTTGGAAAGAGTTGGGGTTGTTACATGACAAATAGAAGTTTTCATCACAAATGGAAAATCATAGCCCAGCGTTGTGCAGATATTCACCGTAGTCTTCTGGGATGCCTTCCTGTATAATGCCTTCACCATTCTCTTTTTCTCTGTTCCATGCTTTAGTTGACCTGACATATTATGCTTGTAATCTCATCAATAAACCGGGGATTTTAACTTTTTATAGAGTATATTATATTAAAATTTAGCTTTCATCTAGAATTAATCTTTGTTTTCCCTTTTTCTTTTTTATTTTACTGTAATGGTCATATCTGTCACAGCCAATAATTAAAATGAACAACAAAAAAAAAAAGCTACATCACTTTTAACTATTCAGATTAACACTGAAGCATTAGATAGATAGATAGATAGATAGATAGATAGATAGATAGATAGATAGATAGATAGATAGATACTTTATTAATGCTTAAATATCATTGTAAAATATGTACAGTAATCCCTCGCTATATCGCGCTTCGCCTTTCGCGGCTTCACTCCATCGCGGATTTTATATGTAAGCATATTTAAATATATATCGCGGATTTTTCGCTGCTTCGCGGGTTTCTGCGGACAATGGGTCTTTTAATTTCTGGTACATGCTTCCTCAGTTGGTTTGCCCAGTTGATTTCATACAAGGGACACTATTGGCAGATGGCTGTGAAGCTACCCAACTTACATTTCTCTTTCTCTTGCGCTGACTTTCTCTGATCCTGACGTAGGGGGTGTGAGCAGGGGGGCTGTTCGCACACCTAGACGATACGGACGCTCGTCTAAAAATGCTGAAAGATTATCTTCACGTTGCTATCTTTTGTTCAGCTGCTTCCTGAAATGACATGCTGCACGGTGCTTCGCATACTTAAAAGCTCGAAGGGCACGTATTGATTTTTGCTTGCTTGTTTTTCTCTGTCTCTCTCTATCTTTCTGTGCTCTTGACGGAGGGGGTGTGAGCTGCCGCCTTCAACAGCTTTGTGCCGCGGTGCTTCGCATACTTAAAAAGCCAAACAGCCCTATTGATTTTCCTCTGCCTTTATGGCAGTCTCTGCTCCTGACTCCTTTGAAGAGGAAGATATGTTTGCATTCTTTTAATTGTGAGACAGAACTGTCATCTCTGTCTTGTCATGGAGCACAGTTTAAACTTTTGAAAAAGAGACAAATGTTTGTTTGCAGTGTTTGAATAACGTTCCTGTCTCTCTACAACCTCCTGTGTTTCTGCGCAAATCTGTGAAACAAGCATGACAGTATAAAAATAACCATATAAACATATGGTTTCTACTTCGCGGATTTTCTTATTTTGCGGGTGGCTCTGGAACGCAACCCCCGCGATGGAGGAGGGATTACTGTAATCTGTATCTTTTATCTTTTCTTTTTTTATTTTATCAAGTTAAACATCCAATACGATTAATGCATTATAAATCACCAAGACATACAGCACTACAGTCTGTTCAGATCAGGTATGCAAACTCCTACTCACCTAGTGAGGGAAAGAGATGAGAGTTTAATTTGAAGAAGTCACTCAAAGATACAGAAACATGCCTAGGTATGATGCGATTGTGATTGAATACATGTATCAGCAGTTCAGTATAACTGTCCTCAGATCATTTAATTTTTTTCCTAAATGGTGGCTCATACATAAGATTAGCAATGACTCAGTATGCTTAATTATGTTTGTAAGGCATCATTACTTTATGAATTACGTTGGCTATTGTTTTCTTGCATTTTGTTTTTATTTGTTCATATTTTAATTGTTATATTTAACTGATACTATTTTATATATTTCTTTCTCATGGGCCCCACAATTTTGGCCATCTGGTTGTCATGATGATGGCCACTCGCATTAAACCAACATCCAGACCTCTTGATGGAAAGACTTGGTAAGAAAGAAGTGCATGAGCAATTGAAAGGAGTTATTGTATTTAGGAGGAATTTGCCTGATGATTACACAAAGATGTTAGTCTAATGAGGTCTGAGTAAGGGACATTACTTAAACATTTGGCCCATTGAAGCAGGGGTCTCCTAACACAAATACAATCTTCACCCAGATTGTTACTACTTCCTGATAAATTCCAAACACTGAAGACCTAACATGTACTCTTTATTTCATATACTGTATTTAGTAATGCTTTAAAAATTGGAGTAGAACAGGAAAAATAATCATTTAGGAGCTATGGAAATTATTGCAGAGTATTACTAAAGTCTACAGCACTAATTTAAATTATGCACTTTCTCACTTTTAAAAAGGGGGCTGTTTTAAAGTAATTATACAAGTAATATAACTGTTACTATCATCATCCAGATTAGTAGCTGTAGTATTGCTGAAATGTATTGCATTAATTAAGATGGTAAAATTTAAGAGAAAAGGTGATATTGAACAGTATTCATTATAATTATACGATGTCATATTTTTTTTCCAGATAATTAACTAATATCTCAAAGTTATGTTTCAGCCAGGGTTCGGTCCCTGGCCTCAATTTTCTTATGTTATATTCATTTATTTTTGTCTATTTTTCTATTTAGGTGCTTCAGTCAATTTCTCTCCTTTCTTATTTTCATTTAATGTGTTTTGGGTTTCTACTTATTGCATTTTTATATAGTTATTCTGTATATTCTACTGTAAATATTCAGCTTTTTTTTTAATTGTTTATATTGTGCTCTAGCTGGGGAACCCTTTCAGCCCTACTGTATATACAGCAAGGCCTGTGGTTAGGCATTGTGTTCCTTTTTGTTTTTATTGGATGGTTTTAGATTTGGATCTCATCATTGTAAGCTTCTTCTTATGTATCTTTGACTTCGATTCTGTTTTTTGATTCAATTACTGGTTTGTGGACTTGACTTTGTTAATCTTCTGTTTTGTTAAGCATGCATTTTTGCCCCTTTTATTCTTGTTTTTGTAGTTTTGTTGATAAATGTTTATTAATTATCACACTTTGTTTTGGTTTCTCTCTTGAGATCATTGTGAAATACTTTTTAAGCCTTCCCACTTCCTGGTCTGTTCAAGCCAAACGCCTGCTTCTGGGGTTTGGAGTAAAGTTTATTTTTGCACTATAGAATTTATAGCTAAGAAACTGTTCAATTTATTTTTATAGCGCACTTCCCACTGACAATCTTGAAGTCTTCTCCACAAATATGATGTAGTTAAAATGTTGAACCCACTTATACTTTGTCCTGGATATGATGTTAATCTGCATCCAGCCCTGCAATTAGGTTATCCAACTTGCAGTGGAAACTTGAGTGTTGATTGGCAGGATTGGCACTCCAGCCACCATAAAAAAAAACAAAAACCTCACACTGTTCCAATATGTTGCAGAGATGTCACCTGTTGCATGGCTGAACTTGGGCCCCAAACTGGTTGGTTTATTGTGTGTTGGATGTGGCAACACGCTCTAATCAGTGCATGCTTCCAACCTAGTAGTAAGAACCAGGTTAATCAAGTTCAGAGTTGCAGACTAAAGGTAAAGTTAAACATAAATTAGTTTTTGGTACAAAAATAAAACATCAGTAGATGCATTTACATATGCTGTATAGGGGTGCCTACCTAACACGTATTAAGAGTACACAATAAGATGGCATAGGGCAGTATCATGTTCCTCAGGAAAGACTCCCTAAGGGTTGAATATCCCACACTGACAGAGAGGGAACACTATTTCACTTCAGTCTGGGCTTCTGTGATTGGATAATTCCTTTCAATAGGGTTAATGCCATGTGGGACCAAAGGAACAGATGTCATAAAGGTCTGGAAACAGGCCACAAAAGCCATGTGCCTGTTGTTGGCAGCATTGGACCATATCTATAAATTTTCTCCTTTGCTGAGAAAATGTGGCAGACAGAGTGTGGACATGGAAGTTTGAATGGGAGCCAGAAGTCCAACAGGATGCTTGATAATAGCACTCTGTATATTGTTTAAAATATTGCCTTGCCTGGCTTCATAGAAAAAGTCTTACAGTACAGTGGGAACCCTGTAGTTCCTTTGAGAAGACCAACAGTGGAGTCCTTTAAAAGATAGCAAGAGTTCAGAAATATAGAGTACTAGAGGCCTATAAAGGGCACTCTGCCTGTTATCACTAGTGAGGGAGCCATGGCTGGGTGAGTTACCTCCTGATAAAAAAAGGATTTAAACTTATGGAGGACGTCTCAGATGGAGTTTCTTGTCGTTCACATCTTCTATTTCACATCTGAACTTACTGTAACTATTTATTCTTCCCTAGTGTGTGTTCAGAAAGAATTAACTACATCATTCTTTAACATATCTTTACCCTATGCTTTATTCTTCTTCTTTCTTCTTCTTTCGGCTGCTCCCGTTAGGGGTTGCCACAGCAGGTCATTCTCTTCCTTATCTTTCTGTCCCTTGCATCTTGTTATGTTACACCCATCACCTGCATGTCCTTTCTCACCACATCCATAAATCTTCTCTTAGGCTTTCCTCTTTTCCTTATCCCTGGTAGCTCTATCTTTAGCACCCTTCTCCCAATACACCCAGCATCTCTCCTCTGCATATGTCCAAACCAACGCAATCTCACCTCTCTGACTTTGTCTCCCAACCATCCAATTTGAGCTGACCCTCTAATGTAGTAATTTCTAATCCTATCCATCCTTGTCACACCCAATGCAAATCTTACCATCTTTAACTCTGCTACCTCCAGCTCTGTCTCCTGCTTTCTGGTCAGTGCCACCGTCTCCAACCCATATAACATATCTGGTCTCACTACCATCCTGTAGACCTTCCCTTTCACTCATGCTGATAGCCATCTGTCACAAATCACTCCTGACACTCTTCTCCACCCATTCCACCCTGCACTCTCTTTTTCACCTCTCTTCCACAATCCCCATTACTCTGTACTGTTGACCCCAAGTATTTAAACTCATCCACCTTTGCCAACTCTACTCCCTGCATCCTCAACATTCCACTGACCTCCCTCTCATTTACAAACATGTATTCTGTGTTGCTCCTGCTGACCTTCATTCCTCTCCTCTCTAGAGCATGTCTCCATGTCTCCAGGGTCTCCTCAACCTGCTTCCTACTATCACTGCAGACCACAATGTCATCAACAAACATCATAGTCCACGGGGACTCCTGTCTAATCTTTTCTGTTAACCTGTCTATCACCATTGCAAATAAGAAGGGGCTCAGAACCAATCTCTGATGTAATCCCACCTCCACCTTGAATGCATCCGTCACTCCTACCGCAGACCTCACCACTGTCACACTTCCCTCGTACATATCCTGTACAACTCTTACATACTGTACTTCTCTGCCACTCCCGACTTCCTCATACAATACTACAACTCCTCTCGAGGCACCCTGTCATATGCTTTCTCCAGGTCCACAAAGACGCAATGCAACTCCTTCTGGCCTTCTCTAAACTTCTTCATCAATACCCTCAGAGCAAACATCACATCTGTGGTGCTCTTTCATGGCATGAAACCATACTGCTGCTCACTAATCATCACCTCACTTCTTAACCTAGCTTCCACTCTCCCATAACTTCATGCTGTGGCTCATCAATTTTATCCCCTTGTAGTTACAACAGTCCTGCACATCCCCCTTATTCTTAAATATTGGCACCATTACACTTCTTCTCCACTCCTCAGGCATCCTCTCACTTTCCAAGATTCCATTAAACAATCTGATTAAAAACTCCACTGCCATCTCTTCTAAATACCTCCATGCTTCCACAGGTATGTCATCTGGACCGACAGCTTTTCCATTCTTCATCCTCTTCATAGCTGTCCTCACTTCCTCCTTGCTAATCTGTTGCACTTCCTGATTCACTATCTCCACATCATCCAACCTCTTCTCTCTCTCGTTCTCTACATTTATCTGCCCCTCAAAGTACTCTTTCCATCTGCTCAACACACTCTCCTCACTTGTGAGTACGTTTCCATCTTTATCCTTTATCACCCTAACCCGCTTCACATCTTTCCCAGCTCACTCCCTCTGTCTAGCCAATCGGTACAGGTCCTTTTCTCCCTCCTTAGTGTTCAACCTCTCATACAACTCGTGATACACCTTTTCTTTAGCCTTCGCCTCCTCTCTCTTCACCTTGCACCTTATCTCCTTGTACTTTTGTCTACTTTCTGTATCTCTCTGACTGTCCCACTTCTTCTTTGCCATCCTCTTCCTCTGTATACTCTCCTGTACTTCCCCATTCCACCACCAGGTTTCCTTTTCCTCCTTCCTCTGTCCAGATGTTACACCAAGCACCCTTCTTGCTGTCACCCTTACTACATCTGCTATAGTTTCCCAACTGTCTGGTAATTCTTCACTACCACCCAGTGCCTGTCTCACCTTCTCTCTAAACTCAACCTTGCAGTCTTCCTTTTTCAACTTCCAACATTTGATCCTTGGCTCTGCCCTCACTCTCTTCCTCTTCTTGATCTCCAACGTCATCCTACAGACCACCATCCTATGCTGCTTAACTACACTTTCCCCTGCTACCACTTTGCAGTCTTCAATCTCCTTCAGATCAACTCTTCTGCATAGGGTGTAATCTACCTGTGTGCATCTTCCTCCACTCTTGTACATAACCCTATGTTCCTCCCTCTTCTTAAAATACATATTCACCACAGCCATGTCCATCCTTTTGGCAAAATCCACTATCCTCTGACTTTCTTCATTCCTCTCCTTGATACCATGCCTACCCATCACCTCCTCGTCTCCTCTGTTCCCTGAAATCCGCTCCAATCACCACTTTCTGTCCCTTGGGTACACTGTTCATCACTTCATCCAACTCACTCCAAAAATCTTCTTTCTCATCCATTGCACACCCAACTTGCGGGGCATATGCACTAACAACATTCATCATCACACCTCCAATTTCCAGCTTCATAATCATTAATCTGTCTGACACTCTTTTCACCTCCAAAACACTCTTGACATTCAGAATAACCCCTACTCCATTTCTCCTCATATCCACATCATGATAGAACAATTTGAATCCACCTCCGATCCACCTGGCCTTACTCCCCTTCCATTTAGTCTCTTGCACGCACAATATATCAACTTTCCTTCTCTCCATCATATCTGCTAGCCAGTCATACTGCCAACATTCAAAGTTCCTACCCTCAGTTCCACTCTCTTTACCTTCCTCCTCTCCTCCTGCCTCTGGATACATCTCCCCACTCTTCTTCTCCTTCTTATTCTCCTTCTTCAGCCAACAGTAGCCCAATTTCCGCCAGTACCCTGTTGGCTAACAGTACTGGTGGCAATCGTTGTTAACCCGGGGCTCGACCAATCCGGTATGGAAATTTGTATTGTTGTCCGCATATTGATTTGGCAAAATTTTACACCGGATGCCCTTCCTGACATAACCCTCCCCATTTATCCGGGCTTGGGACTGGCATGAAGAAACACACTGGTTTGTGCATCCCCTGTGGTTCCTATGCTTTATTCTGAGTCAGGGGAAATATACAGTGCATCTATATGCATTCATTTAAGGCATATGTCTATAGCTATTTATTTCAGATTAGTTTCTCAAGACTTCTAATAGTATTATTGAATATAGGTAAATGGTTATGTATAAGTGTATAATGCTAAGGCCTACTGGAAACAAAATTGAAAGATATGAAACACCTGTCATGGCTAATCCCAGAGAAAATTAACCTCTGGGGCCAATGGACATCAGGAAAATATGCTCCTGACAATAAATGGTAGAGCAGAAGCTTTATCTTATAGTGCAACGATTTTGCAGAGCAACTCTGGATGAAATGGCATGCCTTACTTTGTTGTCCTTAGTGTGTCACTCTCTTTCATCTCATCCTTGTTTTCCAGAATTTAGTGGATTTGCATTTGACAGCACAATAATCCTGATACCTTCTTCATTTTGAAAATGCTTTCAAGGCTGTCATCTTAAATAGCTTAGCAGGTAAAATGAGGAAGAGCCATTTTGGTTGATGGCTTTATACAGAAATTGGTGCACTGTAGGTTTTAGAAAAATCTTTGTCACTTCAAATTATCTTGACAAAAACATAGCATATGTTGTTTAATCAAACCTACTTAGTCCTATTTATTGTTGTTATGAGCCAATTCCAGAAACATCAGGATCAAGGCAGGAACCAAATCTGAACAGGAAACTAGACCATTGCATGTGTACCCCCATACCTGTGAGGCCAAATTTGAATCTGCAGTTACCTAACATGCACATCATTAGGGCATAAGAGGAAAACCAGAGCATCTTTAGAAAAACTGTGGCAGACATGAGGAGAATATACAAACACCACACAGACAATGACCAGGGGTTGGATTCAAACCTGTGACATGTAGGATATCTCAGGGCAGAGGCAAGGGTGAGAGGGCTATTGTGCGGCTAGGTTGAACGAGATCCTGCTGCTATGTACCTTCTCAGTTGCAGTTTAGAAGTCAAATGTCTGCCTTTTACCTTAACTGAAAATGATGCCTTTTACTGACACAGAGGCCCAGAGTTTTTGGCAATCTTCTCAATGTGAGGACGTGAAGTGAAGAGGGGTGGGATTTCAAAATGCAATTGGTATGTTTTAATTTTAAGTTAAATATCCAACAAAACATTCATTGTCTGAGCCTGCTTATTTCAGTTAAATGCCTAGGAATGTTCCAGCAACAGTAAGGTTGGAGCAACCCTGGACCTGTACCCAGTCTATAGCAGGCCCCTTGCTGAGGGTTGATCATTGAGTATAGTCATACAGCTTTGTGATATGGAGCAAAATAAACTACCAGCAAAAAACTTACATGAAAGAAGCTCTCTTAAATTTGCTGAAAATCTATATATAACTTGAAATGCCCTAGTCTATGGACGATTGTGCTCAGTTAAAGGAACACTTGCTGGCTTTGTCATTGTAGCTGGTTGCTGGTAATTCTCTGTGTTATCCAGGAGAGTAGCTAAAAAATAAAAGGTGATCTAAAATGAGCAAAATTAAATTTTTTACACTCAGTTGTTGATCATACCTAGCTTGTGCATTTAATGTTTTATCTGAAACAGATAGAAGTTTGGAAACCACGGCAAACACTACAGAGTGTGTGTCAAGTTACCAAGGCTAATGATATATGTCCTTTATAAATAAAAAATAAGTAATTTCCTTTTGCACACCATACATTGCAAGACTGAAATTAATGAAAATCCTTTAGCAAATAATTTGTCTACTGTCATACCTTAGGTTAAGTGTTAATTTATTTTCATCCCTTCATGCTGTGTATAGCAGTGGTTTCAAGTTCATTTACCAAATGACAGTTGACCAATGAAGCTGATGCACCTTAAATTAGCATTTGGTTTCAGAGACAGGCATATGGGGAACAGTTTAGAACACCAAATAGTATTTCTTCTTTTTTCACATGTCTGGTTGGAAAACCACAGTACAGACCAATATATAATATATGTATTAGTAGGTCATGATGTCAGGAAGGTTGCTGGCCTAATTACTGAATTAAGTTATTTTAAACCAAATTCACAGTCCTTGTTTTGAAACCCATCTTAGGCACTGCCACCCTCTGCACAATCTTCCCTTGTCTGCTTTTTTTTCTACTACATTCCAAAGATGTGTATTTTAGGTTAATTGGAAATTAGCTCAGTATACTGTAGGTGTGTACGTGGAGTGCCCTTATACATTGCTAGTTCATGTCTTTTGTCCAGTGATGCCAGATTTGGCTTCAATCTCTGGACCTGGAATTGGATAAATGAAATGGATGGATGACTAAAGTCATTTTTGGTTTATAATACACTGTGTTAGATCCATAGACCCATAGCCTCAAAGCAACCACTCTGTGGGCAATAAAAAGTAAATTTACCAACTAGATTAGAGGCAGAGTTAATGGTATTTGGCTGTAATACCTATTCTCTACAAACACTGTAGATAGCATACAGTTCTGACTTGACTCTACACTTACACACAGTTTCCAGTGGCCTGCTAAGTAACAAATAATAAACAAAATGTTGGCACATTTAGTGTCTTTCTTGGGTGTCAGCATTTCATTTTAATTTCTGTCCAGCCAAGAATGGAAGTTCAAATAGGCACGCAGTACTAGAAACTGGAGGTTTTATTTTGAATTCACCCTTTTGCTTGTGGCTAATTGTAAACTACCTATGAACTGCCACCTCTGCATGATTTTGTAAGTCTTCCTCAGGCTTTTTTTTTAACTTTTTTGGTAATTAAATGACTTTTGCCTGATCATCATTGAACAGTAAAACTTGTAGGTGTTTAATATATTCATTAAGTTTATTTTTCTTTGGAAGATGCACTCCATTTCTTAGTCCGCTCTGTAGGTGCATACCATTTAGAAATGGCAATAAAGTGCTTGTTTTGTGTTGTGTGAACATTTGTTTCTCTCAACTAAAGCTGACAACTGGAGAAACCGCATGACAGAGGAAAATATGATGCACCAAGGGGACTGGAAGACAGTTTTGTACATTTACATGAAAAGATGGAAATAAATAAAATTGTCAATGTGATAACAGATTTTTAAAACACATAGCTTAAAACAATAGAAAACTCCATCCATCCATCCATCCATCCATCCATCCATCCATCCATCCTCTTCCGCTTATCCTAGATCGGGTCACAGGGGCAGCAGCTTGAGCAGAGATGCCCAGACTTCCCTCTCCCTGGCCACTTCTGCTAGCTCTTCTGGGGGAATTCTGAGGTATTCCCAAGCCAGCCGAGAGACTTAGTCCCTCCAGCGTGTCCGGGGTCTTCCCCGGGGCCTCCTCCCGATTAGATGTGCCTGGAACACCTCACCAGGGAGGTGTCCAGGAGGCATCCTGATCAGATGCCTGAGCCACCTCATCTGACTCCTCTAGGTGTGGAGGAGCAGTGGCTCTACTCTGAGCTCCTCCTGGATGACTGAGCTTCTCACCCTATCTTTAAGGGAGAGCCCAGACACCCTGCGGAGGAAACTCATTCCAGCCGCTTGTATTCGCGATCTCGTTCATTCGGTCACTAGCCATAGCTCATGACCATAGGTGAGGGTAGGAACATAGATCGACTGGTAAATTGAGAGCTTTGCCTTACGGCTCAGCTCCTTTTTCACCACGACAGACCAATGCAGAGCCCACATCACTGTGGATGCCGCACCGATCAGTCTGTCGATCTTTCGCTCCATTCTTCCCTCACTCGTGAACAAGACCCGAGATACTTGAACTCCTCCACTTGTGGCAGGATCTCGCTCCCAACCCTGAGAGGGCACTCCAACCTTTTCTGGCTGAGAACCATGGTCTTGGATTTGGAGGTGCTGATTCCCATCCCAGCTGCTTCACACTCAGCTGCAAACCGATCCAGAGAGAGCTGAAGATCATGGCCTAATGAAGCAAACAGGACAACATCATGTGCAAAAAGTAGTGACCCAATCCTGAGCCTACCAAACCGGACCCCCTCAACTCCCTGGCTGCGCCTAGAAATTCTGTCCATAAAAGTTATGAACAGAATCGGTGACAAAGGGCAGCCCTGGCGGAGTCCAACTCTCACCAGAAACGGGTTTGACTTACTGCTGGCAATGCGGACCAAGCTCTGACACCGGTTGTACAGGGACCGAACAGACCTTATCAGAGGGTCCGGTACCCCATACTCCAGGAGCACCCCCCACAGGATTCCTCGAGGGACACGGTCGAATGCCTTTTCCAAGTCCACAAAACACATGTAGACTTTTTGGGCAAACTCCCATGCACCCTCCAGGACTCTGCCAAGGGTGTAGAGCTGGTCCACTGTTCCGCAACTAGGACGAAACCCACACCGTTCCTCCTGAATACGAGGTTCGACTGTCTGATGGACCCTCCTCTCCAGGACCGCCAAACAGACTTTTTCAGGGAGGCTGAGGAGTATGAATCCTCTTTAGTTGGAACACACCCTCCGGTCCCCCTTCTTAAAGAGGGGGACCACCACCCCGGTCTGCCAATCCAGAGGCACTGTCCCTGATGTCCATGCGACATCCAGTCCTACAACATCCAAAGCCTTGAGGAACTCTGGGCGTATGTCATCCACCCCCTGGGCCCTGCCACCAAGGAGTTTTTTGACCACCTCGGTGACCTCAGTCCCAGAGATGGGAGAGCCCACCTCTGAGTCCCCAGGCTCTGTTTCCTCATTGGAAGGCATGTTAGTGGGATTGAGGAGATCTTCGAAGTACTCCCCCCACCGACCCACAACGTCCCGAGTCGAGATCAGCAGCGCACCATCCTCACCATATACAGAGTTGACATTGCATTGCTTCCCCCTCCTGAGACACCGGATGGTGGACCAGAATCTCCTCGAAGCTGTCCGGAAGTCATTTTCCATGGCCTCCCCAAACTCCTCCCACACCCGAGTTTTTTCCTCAACAACCTCCGAAGCCATATTCTGCTTGGCCTGCTAGTACCTGTTAGCCGTCTCTAGAGTCCCACAGGACAAAAGGTTCCTGTAGGACTCCTTCTTCAGGTTGACGGCATCCCTCACCGCCGGTGTCCACCAACAGGTTCGGGGATTGCCGCCACAACAGGCACTGACCACCTTATGGCCACAGCTCCGGTCAGCCGCCTCAACAATAGAGTAATGGAACATGGCCCATTCAGACTCAATGTCTCCCATCTCCCTTGGGACGTGGTCAAAGTTCTACCGGAGGTGTGAGTTGAAGCTACTTCTGACAGGGGACTCTGCCAGATGTTCCCGGCAGACCCTCACAATACGTTTGGGCCTACCAGGCCTGACCGGCATCCTCCCCCACCATCGAAGCCAACTCACCACTAGGCTCCGCCCCTCTCTTCGCCCGAGTGTCCAGGACATGTGGCCACAAGTCTGATGACACGACCACAAAGTCGATCATCGAACTAAGGCTTAGGGTGTCCTGGTGCCAGGTGCACATATGGACACCGCTATGCCTGAACATGGTGTTCGTTATGGACAATCTGTGATGAGCACAGAAGTCCAATAACAAAACACCACTCGGGTTCAGATCGGGGGGGCCATTCCTCCCAATCACGCCCTTCCAGGTCTCACTGTCATTGCCCACGTGAGCATTGAAGTCTCCCAGCAGAACGAGGGAGTCCCCAGCAGGTGTGCCCTCTAGCACCCCCTCCAGGGACTCCAAAAAGGGTGGATACTCCAGACTGCTGTTCGGCGCATATGCACAAACAACAGTTAGGACCCGTCCCCCCACCCGAAGGCGGAGGGAGGCTACCCTCTTGTCTACCGGGGTGAACCCCAAAGAACTGGCTCCAAGTCGGGGGGCAATATGTATATCCACACCCACTCTGCGCCTCTCACTGGGGGCAACTCCAGAGTGGTAGAGAGTCCAGCCCCTCTCAAGGAGACTGGTTCCAGAGTACAGGCTGTGCGTCGAGGTGAGCCCGACTATATCTAGCCAGAACCTCTCAACCTCGCAAACTAGCTCAGGCTCCTTCCCCTTCAGAGAGTTGACATTCCATGTCCCATGAACCAGCTTCTGTAGCCGAGGATCAGACTGCCAAGGTCCCCGCCTTCGGCCACCACCCAACTCACACTGCACCCAACCTCCTTGGCCCCTCCTACAGGTGGTGCCACGTTGCCTCTTCGGGGTGTGCTCGGCCGAGCTCAATGGGTGCAGGCCCGGCCACCAGGTGCTCGCCATTGAGCCCAACCTCCAGGCCTGGCTCCAGAGGGGGGAACCGGTGACCTGTATCCAGGCGAGGAAAAACGCCATCCAATGTTTGTGTGCATCATAGGAGGTTTTCTGAACCGCTTTTTGTCACGTCCCTCGCCTAGGACCAGTTTGCCTTGGGTTACCCTACCAGGGGCATAAAGCCCCCAACAACAGAGCTCCTATGATCATTGGGACATGCAAACCCCTCCACCATGATAAGGTGGTGGCTCGAGCAGGAGCAATAGAAAAATATTCGTGTAATTAATGAAAATTCATAGTACTCAATCAATTACTTCAATAAAATACTATCATATAAAGTTGGTCCCCTATTGTTAGAAAAAGCATAAAATAATTAAGTTAGATGAGAGCATGCTAGTTGAGTGGACCATCAGCATTGTGAAGCAGATCTGATAAGAAATCAAGCACTTCCAATGACAGTGCCATCTAATGTGAAATTTGTATGTTGTTATTTTATTTCCTAGGACATGCCGTGCTGCAGCATGTAAGCCTTTATTAAGTGTTGTATAATCATCATCTGTCAGAGAAACCAGCAGCACATGGTGTACGTCTATACCAGTTCTACTGAGACTTAATCATTGGGACACCATGTAGCTGCAGGTTTTTGTTCCAGTCAGTTTCAAAATCAGTGAGTCATTTTACCATAACATGATCTCATTGTTTAATTAGCTGATCTTATTTTTTTCTTCTTTTATTGTGCTTTCAAAAAAGCACTGCCGTGATTTTCAGCATTTCTAACACATATAGAAGAAGAAGAAGATAGAAATATTTGTATTTTTTCTTTAAACTCTTAACTCTCTTTTGTTGCTTTTCTGTATATATGCATTTTTCTGTGGTGCTTGTTCAGTTAATTTTATCCTAATACAGAGCTAAGTTTGAGCAAATGACACTGAACACTGAATGACTTCAATGTCAGCCCCTTTAATGTGGCCATTAGTATGAATTAAATAACCAGAACACTAGGAAAAACATAATAAAAATTATGATGAAATATTTATAAATCAAATTAAAGTGTATAAAATAATTATATTTATGTGTGTGTATATATGGTATATATATGTATATTTATATATATATATATATATATATATATATATATATATATATATATATATATATATATATATATATATATATGTATATGTGTATATGTATATATATATATGTATGTATATTGTCACAAACTTGACTCCGAGACATAGAAAGGTTTGGGGCAGCCACCCATATAATTTGGTATCCTGGCTGCTAAATCGAAAAAATGATATACAGCACTGATGTGCACAAAACCGAGTCCAAAACTGAACTGAGGGAATAGGGAAAAGGTGCATGCTTTTAAAGGGAAAGACAGGAAGTGAGATCATATGGGTCGGGCTCATGAAGGTCTTCAGTCATTGGTTCGAGCACAGACGTGACATCACAGGGGCCGGTCTCCTTCCATAGGCTCGGTCCCGGAAGTGACATCAAGAGAGCCAGGTAGACTCTCCCATGCTTGGTCTACAGGAAAGGGAGAAAAAGAGTCAGTGCACTCTGCCACATCCCGGTATGACTCGGAACTGCCCTTACCCAAGCCCTTTAGCTGCCTCCCATGCGCCCGTGTGTGACAAGGCCCCCCCTCAGCCCAGACCTGTCAGGTCAGGCGACCCTGACCGAGAGGTCGTGAACCATGCAGTCAGATCATGTTGTCTTGCTGCTGCTGCTGGCGAGCTGCCTGTTATATTTGTCACGCTGTGTGTCGATCATTTAAAAGCCTGTACAGCAGCTGTCCTTTTGCCACTTCGTGTCTCTGCCGCTCGCGTTGTGAAGGGGGGGCTAAACTCATGCCAAGGACTTGCAGTCGGATCATCTGCTGGCAAGTTGCGTTTTCTGCTTGTCGCGCTTTGTGTCGATCATTTCAAAGCCTGTACAGCAGCTGTCCTTTTGCCACTTCGCATCTCTGCCGCTTGCTTTGTAAAAGATTGGGGGGGGGGGGGGGTTGGGGGGGATTGGGGGCTGAACGCAAGCTAAGGAGAAGCAGTCGGATCATCTGCTGGCTTCCTGCTGCTGACAAGCTGCATGTTCTGCTTGTCGCTTGTCATTGTTTTAAGATTTGGGAGCACATGATGTCTGTCTGCCAAAAGCATTCCAACAACTGCTTGGTTAGATGTCTGTGAACTTGTTTTTTAATGGTTGTCTCACTGCCTTGTCTCGCGTGATGTTAGCGTGTCTCACGCTGGACGTCAAATTGTCTTCACATGACATTAAAGTGTCTCTCGTGGGATGTCAAATTGTCTTCCGAGAAGATCACGTCTCGTCTCCCTATATATATATATATATATATATATATATATATATATATATATATATATATATATATATATATGTATGTATATACGTGTATGTGTGTGTGTGTATATATATATATATATATATATGTATGTACATACAGTATGTGTGTGTGTGTGTATATATATATATATATATATGTATATACGTGTGTGTGTGTGTGTGTATATATATATATATATATATGTATATTTGCAGCTGGAGATCCACAAAGGGAGAAAAATGAATCACATATCATAAAGTAGCTTTTATTCCTGTGCTTTCAACCTCTGCCAGGGGTCTTCATCAGAGGATAATGCTTAGACTTACAAGAATCAAAGGCAATATATAGCAAAAAATTACGTGGAGGGGGTGTGGGGGGAGGTGGCTAAGTCAGTGTGATCAGGAGGAGGGGGTGTACAGTTTATTTATTATGAACATGTTCTTCTTAAGTTTGCATATGCTGGATTTATGTCCAAGTGTCTGTTGATGGCGTTCTCATGTGATAGCCAAGATTCGGCTATACGGAATGTCAAGATGCTGTCAATACGGAATAACAGAAATCACCCGACGGCTTTCGGCCAATGATAAACCAGAGTCTCTTGATGATCGTCCCTGACACATACACTTAATCAGTAGTGTGTGTGACCCACGATTTGTGAGTTTGAGTGTGTGTACTTGTGAAGCAGGGATATTCTGATCATTATGTTACCTGATTACTGATAAACATTCAGAAGAAACACCACTATTCCAGTGTTTTCCTCCATAACATCCTTTCAGCAAATGGGAGTAAATTCCTTGCTGAAGCAGATCGCCCTTCAATGAAATGCTTGCAATACGGAATAACAGATATCACCGGACGGCTTTCGGTCAATGATAAACCAGCGTCTCATGAGGTGAAAATATGGGACGTACTATGGTTGTGATCAATGCTTTCTGGTAACTCGCCTTTTGAGAAGAATCTGTCATGGGAGGGACAAGGGGGAGCGAGTGAGGTAGGTGCATATTTTTGTCCATAGAGTGGTCATGTTATCTTGATTAACCACCACTGTCATCAGATGGGGAGAGCAACATAATTACCAACTGTTAGTTTGTAAATAGCTTATCCTTACCAAATGACAAATACCTGAGGTATTTGAATCATATTGGTATGCAGAGGTGAAATAGATACATTTGTATACAGTATAACATGCATTGTCAAATCTGCTTAATTCAACAAACCTTTGTGTAGAAACAGTGCCAGTAAAATAATTGTTGTTCATGTTGACTAGTCTGTAAATGTCTGGGAATTATTAATCTGTCCAGTTTTTTGTCTGGATCCTCTCATCCTGTGGCAAGGATTTTGGCATGGCATATGATCCAATTCTCTTTTATTTAATAGATGCTCACCTGCACATATGCATGCATGTTCTGATTGCTGATAGGTATGATCTGGAGATTTTCAAGTCAGCCAGGTGTTCTTTTCTGGTTGTGCTGATTTTACAGTTCGTTGGTTTCTGTTCTCTCTCTTGCTAAGTGCTAATTATCCTTTTGTGCTTTTAAAGGTCAGATGTAAAGTTTCTAATTGGACTGAGATTTTAAGAATACCCAATGATATATACTATTTTCTTGTTTTTTTGCTATTTAGAAGGCCTGTCAACCTTAAATGTACTGTAAAATACCCACAGTGTCAAGTTCCAGTGCTTGTGACAGTTCTGTGGTATGAATACCTTCAAACACTGTTGATTATTTTTTTTTCTCAGGATCAAAGTGAAAGGACTAATGTTCAAATACAAGTATATCATCTTTTTTTCTTCTGTTGCTTAAATACAAATTTCTGGCCTGTTTCAATTTTATTCTTTTGTAAATTTATTCAGCTTATTTGCTACATTTTTAGCATTTAATGTATTTAAAGAGGCCAATAATACTTTTATTCACGTTTTAGTGTTTCTCATTTCTGCCCTGTAGTTAACACATGGCATTTTAACTTTGTTTCTGATTACAGTCCACAGGGCAGTTTCTTGGTGAAGCCAGCACAAAAATGTAGGAATGCTTGATTCCCCCTTGGTTGAGCCAATAAGAATGTAAGGGAGTGCATCGGTTTGTGTCATTCCTAATGGTGAATCCAAAGAGCAGGTAACAGGATGTCTCTTGTGAAGTGAACCCAAATATAAGAGCTTCCCCTTGGTGAATCAAGCATCTGCCGATACAAAGTAGGATAAATATTGCACAGTCTGTTGATCACTTGGGTGACCCACCAATACCTACTCATGTCCATAACAACGATAACCCATGACTCGGTGGCTGAGCAACATTGCATTAGAGTATTTGTCCCGGTGATCTAAAGTTTCATGGAAAATATTAAAGATACTCATTCTATTCTGAGATGTTCTAGCACCCCATTCAGTGTTATTTTCTGCCTTTCACCAGATGCTACTAGGGTAAATTCCAGGTTCCTGTGACTCCGAAATAGGATTAACTTGGAAGTGAAAGAAAAAATGAAAGATACTGCTGTTTTTTAAAAGCTTATTTGGCCTGCTCACAAAATACTGATCTGCTCAAGAAATACAAGAGGGGGGAAAATATATGAACATACAGAAGTTACTGACATAAAATTTAAACTAGTACAGAAGCTGACCGTTCTGGCATTTTCTTGCTTATATTATGCTTACTAAATGTAGACTGGGTATCTGCTGGAATAAAGGCGTCTGGTCATGCCTGAAGATTGCAGGACTTCTGTGCATTGTGGGTGGTCTCAAGGGAACTGGTTGCAGAGATTGTAATATGTTATTGTTATATATTTAGCTGACACCTTTATCCAAGACAGCTTACAAGACATGTGTTTATTAAAATTTTGTACAAATACATTTTTTACATTTGGTTAACAGACTGGCTTGGGTTCATATAGTGAGCCAGAGTTGGCAATTGATTCAGCAACACTGTGGTTTAACACAGAGTGCCTTAACAGCTATACCACACTGTCTGTCATAAATATATAATATTAAGCTGTCTGCTAAATTAATAATAATAATCATAATAATAATAATTAATAATATTTTCATTCACACCCCGGACTAATAAAAATTTAATATATGATTCTTACTCTTCAACTAAATACTTAACTGCATGCTGTGTATTCATTGCCCACAATGCTGCTCTGAGAACATAAATGGTAAGTACCCTTATCATATAACAAGGACATAATTGTCTAGATCATTGGCACTTCAAACCTGGCCCTGGAGAGCTGCTGTCACTGTAGGTTTTCATTACCACCAATTTCTTACTCAGGTCCTACATTTTCTTAAAGACTTTACTTGATTATGATTTTTTTTTCATCCTATATTTTCCACCCAGCCTTTGGGTTCAAACAAAACTATCGTGGGAAATGTATACAATTTCTAAATTTCTAAAGATTTTAATGCATTTTGCATTTACAAATTTAGACCCTTGTGCCTCTCATTTTTTTCTACAATACACTTTAGTATACAATGGTATATGCTAAATCAACAGATGACAATGGTAGCAAATGTGCTGCAGAATACCATGATCCTGTCTACATTTTAGAACTGGTAGCTGTTTAACTGCTGTGTAGGCAGAAAGCATCCATAATATACAGATTTGCACAAGAAAAGCAGAAATATCTGGAACTCCATAAAATGGCAAGCTCTGTTTTCCGCCATTTTGTGAGATAGACCATAAAATGATATATTAAATTACCAAGGTTTTGTTTTGGGAAACCCTTGTCCACTGAAATATTTTCTTCTTTAATTTTCTGGGACTTGTACTTTGGGGTCACCATGTAGGATTCTTTTATTAACCTTCTGAAGCAAGTGAGTAAAAATGGTTATTGATTGATGATTATTGTTATGTATGATTGGTTCCTGCCTTGTGCCCTGTGTTGGCTGGGATTGTCTCCAGCAGACCCCCGTGACCCTGTGTTCGGATTCAGCGGGTTGGAAAATGGATGGATGGATGGATGTTTACAGTAGCGTTGATCAATGAATTTCACCAAAGCGTTATTTGCAGTGAATTTGCTGTGTTCGCTTTCACCCTTGTTTGCCAAATTATTTATTGATAATTTGGCTGGTTTAGGAGAACTTTTTTTTTCAGCATCCCATAATGCTTTGTGAGGCCAGCATGCCATCCTTCAGAGCCATAACAGCCAACCTTGGATGGAACCGCCCCTGGGTATATAATGACGATCATCTGCATTACAGACTGAGTGGGACATAGTTAGTGGTAGAGATAATAGTGAGCGAGCAAGCGAGTGAAAAATAAAGAAATTAAAGGACGTATTCCTTAGGTGTTCAGCGCTGCTGTTCAAGTTGTTAAAGGCGTGCGCAATTGTGTGTGGCAGCACTGTGGGGTTAATAAAAAAACCTAGTATTATTCCTCTGGTTGTTTTGTGTGTTTGCATATTTTATATTTTTCCCCCCAAAAAAGTATTCAATTCCCATGAAGGCCATAGAGTTAATTGAGGGCACAATACCACCAACCCATCCATGTCCTCTCAGCTGCCTGCAGCAATACATGTCAGTCTTGCAGAGGTGGACAGCAGCAGCAGAAAGCAGCTGTGCAGCCAACAAGCTCAGGCCAGGGCTCCAAATCCTTAACAGATCCCCCTGAAGAGGAATCCCCCCTGCTCTTTTGATCACATCTTGGGGGATCTCTGGGAAGAAGTCAAAAAGGAAGCAATAACAGACCTGGAAAGTGACAGGCAGGAGCTTTTGGGGGAGGTGTTTGGCACATTTAGGGAGGAATACAGTGAGGACTCTGAGCTTCCACCAGCTGCAGAGACACAGTGGGGCAGAGGCAGTACATCAACTGCTAAGAACCAAACCCTGTCAGCAAGGGAGGAGGAGGAGGAGGAGCTGCATGTTCCTGTTACAGCTGACTCTGTTGACATGGGGTCTGACTCGGTGGCAGATGAGGAGGGTGAAAATGAAAGACCCTGGGTGCCATCTACCCAGCCGCAGAGCAGCAGCTCTGGCAGTGAGGTGGAGCGGTAGCAGCGTTTGAGGCAGCGGGGGGGCTGCAGGGTCACCACAGAACCCAGTGCTAGGCACTCTCCTGTCTTAGTAGGCAGTGCCACTGGCAGGCAGCAACCAGAAGCTGACACCCAGATCCATGATGTGCTGCGTGTTGCACATTGCCCGTCTGGGTTTATTTCAGCATCTTAACAGAAGATCAGGCCACTGTGGTCTGCAACCTCTGCTGGCTGAAAGTACACATAGGGAAGCCTGGTTCCCATATGGGCACTACCCCCATCATCAACCATTTGAAGAACCAGCACAGGGTTCTGTGGAATCAGTATCAGAGTAGCATAGGGAGGAATTGACGGGCCTCCACCGGTTTATCTTCAGCGTGTGTTGCCCACTTCCACTCCCCAGCACCGTTTGTATCAGAGTCTTAGTGGAAGCCAGTCCTTGGCTGCAGAAGCTCACACACAGAGGCGGCTAATGTGCAGCTCTTCCTCTTCCACACCCCTTCCTGTTAGCGTACAGCAACAGTCCACCATCATCCAGCTGCTGGCACATAAGAGTCCCTTTCCACCCAGCCACCCCACTAAATACAGTGTCTAAATGGGTACCAGGCAAAATTATTGGCACAGCTCCTGCCCTATCAACTAATAGATACAGCACCCTTCTGCCAGCTGATGAGTTGTGGCATCCTCACCTGGCAGCCAGGCGCCATTATTTTGCCAGAAAGGATGTTCCCGCCCTCTATCAGCACATGGCACAGAATGTAGGCCTGTGACTTGACCATGCTGTGGCCAGAAGGGTTCACTTTACCACCAACACATGGACAAGTAGGCATAGACAGGGGCATTATGTTTCATTTATTGCCCATTAGGTTACCCTACTAGGAGCTGGGGAGGGTGTCATTAGGAGGACACCATTAGAATTGGTAGTGCCACTGCGGGGGATCAGGGGGAGACCAGACCCACTCCTGTCTGCCACTTCCACCTCCTCCTACTGCATAGCTGCCTCCAACCCAGACACATGCTGCACTGAGCCATCCACCAAACACCCACGCAGCTTTGCTATGGTGCTGCACAGCCAGTGTGAGGCTGTGCTGGAGCTGGTGTGTTACCTTCCAGGATCAGGATTTGAGGTGGATGACTCCCCTGACAGCTCCAGATAGGCAGTGTGGTGTCACACAACGACACCAACCTACTGGCCATCCTGCGACTTGGCAAACTGACCCATGTGTCATGTTGTGCTCACATGCTCAACCTCATGGTGCAGAGGTTCCTCTGAACTTACCCACAGTTGGGCAAGCTTCTGAGCAAGGCATAGCGGGTCTGCAGCCATTTTTGCCACTCCCCTACTGCCCACACGTTGCTTACAAATATGCAGCAGTAGCATCACCTGTCCCCCACAGGTTGGTTTGCGATTCAGCAACACGGTGGAACTCCACCCTATACATGGAATAGCACAGGGCAGTGATCCACTGCATGGTGGAACAGGGTACCAGGGGCAAAGCACCACCACTGGGATATTTTACTGCAGACCAGTTGCAGCAGATGCGGCAGCTCTGCAAGGTGCTGTCTCCTTCGGAGTAGGCTGCTAAGTTTGTCAGTCAGGTAAACACTAAACAAAATTAAATTCAGTTCAACCCCCACCCATGAGAAAGAGAGAAAGGCCAACCGCCAAAGTAAAACTACTGAGAGTAGTAAAGAGAGAAAGGAGTCTCTCTCCTCAATAGGAGTGCTTATTCTAAAATATTATTAATTAGATCCTGCCAGGTTTTTAAAAAGGTTTGAACAGATCAAAACAATTTGATTTTTTTTCCAATTTCAGATAGTATATAACATCAGTTACTCACTGACTTAAAAGAAGTGGGTTAAGATTCTTCCAGTTGAGCAAGACAACTCTACGTGCTAATAGTGAAGTAAAGGCAATCACAGTTTGTTTGTCCTTCTCTACTTTAAGCCCGTCAGAGAGGACACCAAACACAGCTGTTAGTGGATTAGGAGGGATTGGGACACCAAGGCTGTCTGCTAGGCATGCAAAGATTTTTTGTCCAGAATGATGTTAATTTGGTACACTCCCAAAACATGTGGCCTAATGAGGCTGGGGCTCGATTGTGATGTTTGCAGGTTGATTCTTGCCCTGGAAACATTTTGGACAATTTCAAATGAGATAGATGTGCTCAATAAAAGATTTTAAGTTGAGTAATTGAATGTTTTGCACATATGGAGCTCGAGTGAATTCTGTGCATGGCTGCCTTCCACTCCTTTTCTGAAATGTTGAGTAAAAGATCCTTTTCCCACTGTACTCTGGGATCTTTGAAAGGAAGGGACTTTAAAATGGTTTTATATATTCTAGAAATGCTGTCTGAGTCTTCAAGACTGATCAGTATCTCTTCTGGAACAGAAATAAGTGAGAGGTGAGGAAAATTGGGCAGATTTTATTTAGCAAAGTTTCTTATATGGAGATAGTGGAAAAACTATATTGATGGGAAACTAAACTTGGAGTTTAATTGTTCATAGGATGCAAAGACATTATTTATATAGAAATCTCTAAATGATTTAATCCCATACTTTTTCCAAACATTAAAAACTGTGTACGTTCGAGAGAGTGGAAAAAGGTGGTTATCATGTAGAGGTGCCACAGATAGAATATGTAACCAATGTAGGAAGCACTTCAAGTTAGAGAATATTTTAAGTGAATGAAGTGCAATTGGGTTGTTAGTATACTGGTGATAGCTTGTATTTACTGGAGTACAAAGCAAGAAATATAAAGAGGTACTGCAGGATTTCATTTTTTTTGCAGCTAGTGTGTGTACTCCCATATGATGGGGGAGTTTTTGACATAGGGTGACAATAGCAGCAGTCACCACCAGCGTCTTGACTCCATGAAGTTTTGGGTGATGAGGATGAATTTAGGCCGGGAGCTTGCTCAGTGTGTGCTGGAAGTGCTGTGTTGCCTGGTTTCCAGCTTACTGCCTAAGCAGGCTTTCATTGCTGCAGACAGGGTGGTCACAGACGAGAGGACCCAGTTGTCCACAGATTCTGTGGATTGGCGGACCTTTATTAAAATGAATGAGTCCTGGATCAGCAGTGATTTCCAGCCCCATTCTGCAGATTCCAGGGACTAGATGGATTACTCATCTATCGCTTTTTAATGTTTCTTTTTAAATTTTTTTCTTTAAATCTTATGTACATAGGGCATCATATGGCTCCTGTTGCCACTGCCTATGAGAAATTTTACTGTTCTGATATTTAATTCAATTAATTTTATCTCAGGTAGGCATAGTGGTGCAGTGGTTAGCACTATTCCTCACAGCTCATATCACCTTTTTGGCCAAAATAATCGGTCCAGTATAGTTGGGAGATGCTTCCCTAGCCCTTTGGGGAAGAAAAAGAAAAAAGGGAGATTGGATTTAAAAAGTATTCTGTTTGGAGTTGATTTCTTTGAATTTCCTGAATTTAAAGATCTCATTATTTCTGACTTTAGACTCCAATTTGTCATTTTGTCTTTGGTTACATGTAATATAGGATTGCTTTCTGGTTATGAAGCTTGTGCATCTCTCACTACATTCTTTCTTCTTTGATCTTTCGGAGGCACAGTCGCGTAGTGGTTGGCACATTGAAGACCACACGATTATGCTCACAATATCACTAGTCTACAGGCTGACACACTGCAGATTTAAACACTGGGAGTAGTGCTGGGCGGTATGATCAAAATTCTATATCACGGTATTTTTCAAAATTATATCGGTTTCATGGTATTGGATGGTATTTTTTCCCATGCCTGAGTGGATGTTAACCACATTTTCCACTGGAATTACTGGCTAAGAATAACCTATTCCACTGTCATGAGAATTGTACCAAAAACATTTTAATGTGCACACAGGTATTAATACAGGTTTGCATGGCCCCATAAAGTGATAGTTTTAGAAGGGGGTGGCACTAATGAAGAGAAGGAATCACATTGCATGACAGATGCAGTCAAAATATAGAGCCTTTTTATTGAACAAAGTTTACAAACAACTTAAACTAAAATTTTGACAACATATATTTTCAGCCATCCAAAGAGGCATTTAGACTTAGTAAAATATCCGGAGGCTGAATTACACTGAACATGTCTTAGAAAAGGAATAAATAGTAAATATTTTTTGTAAACCAACTACACTTTTGTCCACTAACATGTTAAAGTGACTTTTTAAACAACTTTACCATCATTAAACTGCATAATATTTAAACTAATAAATAATAACAATAAAATAAATAATAGTGCAACTTCTAGTGAAAATGCAAGTTGCATTTATAATGCTATTTGTGGTTTAGCCCTGTGAAAGTGTATTAGGGCCACAATGAAGAAAAAAAAAATACGGACACAGTGAAGAAAAAAAAAACTATATGTCGAGAATAAAGTCGACCTGTTGACTTTATTCTTGACATTTCTACTTTATTCTCACCGTTTATGTCGAGATTAAAGTCGACATTTCCAGTTTATTCTCAGTTTATTTTGTCATTAAAGTAGAATGTCATAAACTAAACAATGTTTAATTTACTAGATTTTCTCAATCCCCGTCATAAGTTAATGCAGCACATTATATGCTTTGTGTTAAGTGTTCCCCGACCCAGTTGTCAATCGCTATGCGCTTCTTAAACTGACTTCCTCTGCACTAAGAGGCAGCGATCGCCGCACAGAATACATTCACTTCATGATATTCCTGCTCTCTGAAAATGTACAATGCTAAGATACATTTTAATGATGAAATGCATTAAAGCAGGTATTAAACATGCACGGTAGTGCTGCTCCCTCGCAGTAAGGGGTCCCCAGGTGTATGTTCAGTGTAGAGAGCAGGTGTGACGAGGCTCCAAAAAACTGGATGTATGAATGGTTATCGCAAAGGTTTAACTTAAATATTGTATAAATGTTGGGTTCGTGATCTGGTGGTCGGAGACACGAACACAGAATTCAATGGATGTTCTTCTGAGCGGGCTTTCTTTATTGCATGCGTGCTGTCTGTCTGACGTACCAAACCCCCTGTTCATATCCTTCCTTTTTCTTTCTCCACATAACCAGTCACCACACGATAAACATCTTTGTGAAATTAAAACTAGTTATAAACTTAGACCACGGAGTGTTCAGAACTTTAAAAAAAATCTTCGATATACATTTTTAATAATGCCATTCATTCAGGGTTGTACACATCCCAGCAAGCATTGTATGTGAGGCAGGAGCAAATCCTGAACGGGGCGCCAGCACATCGCAGGGTGAATACGAGCAAAACATACACTAGCAGGGTCAATATAGCATAACAAAACCCCACATCCTACAAGACTTTGAAAGGAAACTGAAGCACGCCAAATAAACCCACCAGAAAAACATGCAAATTCAAGGCAGGGAACACTCGGGACCCCCTTGCTACAACGCAGCAGTGCACCCTCCACGCCACTGTGCCCCCACATAATTATTACATGCTTTAAAGTATTTCATCATGAAAATGATATCAAGTATTTATCTCAGCATTCTAAATGTTCAGGAAGCAGGAATATCATGAAATTAATGTATTCTGTGTGGTGATCGCTGCCGGCGTCTCCTCTTAGAGCAAGAGGAAGTCAGTTTAAGAAGCACATAGCGATCAACATGGCTCCGGGAACACTTAACACAAAGCATTTAATGTGTTACATAACTTATAACAGAGTTTGGGAAAATCTAGTAAATTAAATATTCATTTTAAGATGAAGTTTAGTTTATGATGTTCTACTTTAATGACAAATTACGAGAATAAAGTCAACATGTTGACTTTTCTCATCATAAGCGTCAAGATTAAAGTAAAATTGTCGAGAATAAATTCAGCACGTCATCACACTATTACACAGTACCCAGGTACATTACACAGTATTGAAAAAAAAATAAATAAAACAAGTACAACTTGTCTTGCAGTATTATCCAGTAGTATAGAAACTGTATTCACACATTTGAACATAATGGTCCACATCCGACCTTTTAAAACCAAAGTATCTCCAGACAACAGACATGGCTCCTTAAGTTTCAGAACGTTCTCTGTTCATTTTCACCGTTCAATACCTCCATTAACGCATGTACTCCGTTGCATGCATGTTTAGCAGTGCAGCAGTGAAAAAGGTCCCCCCCTTAAACAGTTTCCCGCTGCGCCACATTCTGAATGTTGTTTAGGCTATTTAAACCTGTGTTGCAGTATAAGAAAAATCCATATCATAACAAAAATAAAAAACTTTTTTTGGTATACCGCCCAACACTTACTGGGAGAAACTCAGGGTTAGCAGAGAAAACACATGCAGATATAAACAGAACATGCAGACTTCATGGAAAACAAAGGTGCTAAGGAAGCCGGTGAACTACTGTAGCATCAGTATTCATGCCAGTTTTTTACATTTTCCTTAAAAACAAATGCTATAAAATGTAAAGCCATAAAGGCACATTAATACTGTGCATAGTAGGTTAAATCAATTTAAGGAGTTTAACAGATAATGCAAGTAAAGTAAATAATGCAGGTTCTCAGATTTTATTTTTATGAAACATATACAGCAAAAATAATGAGTTATTTCTGCTTGTCGCACTCACCAAATGTGCAGGTCGATCTTCGAGTTCCACATCAATATAAGGGGAGGCACATGCCCTCTTTATTCATAAATAGCCACGTGAAGAATGAACACAAACCTTAAAGGAGCCTGACGACAACACAGGAGACTCTATGAATTAATAATAATAATAATAATAATAATAATAATAATAATGATAATGAAAGATTTATTTCTATTTACAAGACCTTTTTATCTTTCGATAGAAGAAAAAGTATGAAGCATCAGCACAGACTGTTTGGAGAGCCTTCAGCATGACTTAAACAGAACAAGTCAGCGGCTTCAATCCTATGCCTCTTTGAATTTTTTGCCTTTAACTCCTTCAGGGCTGATTTTTTTTCCCCTTTTTCCCAGGGCTGAATATCTTTCCAGTAAACTCGGTTTTCTGAAAAGCGCACATACCAATAGTTTCTCACATGCATCAACATTAAACATCTGTTGCTGCATACAGTGCCCTGTCGCAGCGTGTTAGCAGTCTATGGCTGTACAGCAGCAGTGCAGGTGGGGGAGAGTGGAACAGGAGTGGCGAACATCTACGTGGTTGTTTTCTGAAAAGCACACAAAGTAATAGTGTCTCACATAAATCAAGGTAAAATGACCTATGTGCTGTTTCTGACATTTCACTATGATTTCAGCATTTCCACTTTGTTTTGACGAAGTATATTATTGCGAGTCTCTGACTGAGTTCTTTCTTGTTTGATCTCAGGCAGGCAGGTGGTGCAGTTTTTAGCCACTATAATCAGTCCAGTATAGTTGGCAGATGTTTCCCTAGCCCTCAGTTGATTGCATCATTATAATCCTGTCAAATTTAGTTTAGCAAGTCCTTCCCTACTGACTTTAATGCATTTCCCCAAGTTCAGCAAATATTATAGACCATTTCTGTGACTTTGGGGGACTCGCTGCAAAGCAAACTCAGCAATGTTCACTCATCACTAGTTTGTAGCACTTAAAGAGGCCATCCAGCAGGGGCTATTGAAGAGCCTATCTAATATAATGGAACACCAGGAGTTGGTAAGCACAATGTATATAGAGTATGCACCATAAAAGAGTTGATAGGGAATAGCAGAATGAAAGAGAAGACTTTGCAGACTGGGAAGAAACCACCAAGGTGCATTCTGGATGGTAGAGGGAAGCAGATAAAGCCACCAAGCAAGCCATGGCTTCATGAAGGATATAAGCAGAGGGCAAGCAATCCTGAATATCTTCTGTGAAGAAAGAGTGAAAGGTGACACAAAACTCCTTTAGGATCACTGTTGACAGTCAGTGACCACACATTGACAGAATTTATTTGAGTCAGGAATTGAATTGGGGCAAAAGCTTGCTGGTAACAAGGTAAAGAGGCCAGAAATGTAAAAAGAGAGAATGTGAGATGGAAAGCAATATTTTTTTGCGGTGGATAAACAGATTTCTGATTTGAGAAAATTGGGGATTCACCAGATCAGACAAACAGAGCCTTGCCTTGTTCATTCATAGCTGTGTTTTCATTTGAGAAAACCATTTGGTAGGCAGTGTGATGTGTAGGCAAATTTGATGGCATAGTGCCTATGGCATTTGACATTGCAAAGCAGGCACTGTTGTCACTTCTACCTGTCTGTGACACTGGCCTTGCCTGTGCTCCAATTGGAAAAAATATTGTAAACAGTTGTAATGCAATGTACATGTAAGTCACCTTTAATAAAGGAGACAGACAGATATATATATTAATAAATTTATATTTTTGCTTGTATTTGACTTTAGGAAGCACTTTGTTAACAAGTACATTCTATTGTGACAGTTTATTGAAAGAATGTGTTAAAAAACTAAGTACAAATGAATTGCCATTGCACTTGTAATGAATAACTTGTCACTAAATGAATGTGATTTCTCTCAGATGTCTGTTTAAAATGCAACTGCACAGATGGCAGTTGCAGAAGAACAATACAAGACTTTGTAGAATCATTTTGGCAGTAGTCATTTGAAATAAAAAAAAGAAAAAAAAGATCAAAATATCAATCTGTTATATTCAAAGTCTACTGGATATTGTATGTAACTGATTTGACAATTGCGTTTATAAGTAATGGAATTTTAGGAATTTAGGGCCACCAAAGTGTTTCTGGAGCTGTACTAGAATATGGTCTGATGGCTGCATTAGCCACAGTTACTGCTCACCAACTTTCTCCTGCCTAACTACTGTTGAATATCATAGAATATTTTTGATACTTGGGGTAAATCGAGATAAGTGTCTAAAATTATCTATGGACAATGTCTAATATCATATGTTTTTTTTATATATAGTAACCTGTGGCATGGTTGTACAGTAGTTGTGATTCTCCTGCACAACTCAAGGAACTCTGATTCAGTTACCAGGCCAGGCGTGCCTTTTACAGGTTTTCGGAGCAGACTCCAGGTCCCTTCCACATCCCCAAAAGATGCAGGTTATAAGTTAATTGGCAATTCCAAACTGGGAAAGTGACTGGTAGATGGTGTGTTTGTGCACACCCTGCAATAGATAGGCTTCCTTGTGCCACACAAACCTCCAAGTATGGTGTCAGCACCCTGTAATGCAGTTGTAGTGCTGTCACAGGAATAGAGCAGGCTACAGTGATATTCTTACTTCCATCTTCAACCATCATGCAACATGTCACCACTCTCCGAAGCCATGATATTATTTGCCTACATCTGCTATTTGGGTATAACATAAAGCAGCTCATTTTTAAAATATCTGTCTGTCTTGTTTATGACTAGTCCTGTTTCGACTTTTAGTCCTGTTTTAACACTTAAAGTTGCATAGTATGTGCACGTCTCTGCACCAAAGCCAAGGTCATATATTCAAGACATGTAATAATTTAAGCTTGCAGTTGGAACCATCAACCAAGTTAATCAAGTAGATATATGTGTCACAAATAGTTAAATAGTCATGTGAAGCCACAGGAGGAAATAAATCAAATGAATGTTAAGCCAGGAAACACTTCTTTACTCATGGAACAGTGGGAGAAGTTTGAGAGATCTCACCATTGTTTGACCAGAAGAGCTGACTGAGTGGGTTGTATATAATGGATGTTAGAGAAATGCATGACAATTAAAAAATGACACCTCGTTGGGCCATTGTTTCCAGACAAATGAAATGGAAGACAACTGGAAAAGGACTTTTAGATATCTAGGATGGAGGCCAAAATGCATGAGAATGAGAATCTTTAAGTGAAGGAAACAAAGGCATGTAGTAATTTCCTGTTTGTATCTTTATTGAATTGTAAAATTAATATGAACATTATTATCGTGCTTATGATATTCTCAATTTAGACCAATTCAGGGATGCAGTGAAATAGGCTTATAGGCTTTATCTCAGCAGTTTTGTTCATAAGGCAGGGTCCAGCCCTGGTCAGTGTGCTGGTCCATCACAGTGGTTCACACCCACCTTCAAAGTGAACCCATGTAAAATTGCCAGTTAACCCATTGCACATATCTGGGGTACAAAAGGAGTTAATACTAGCAGTTATTTTACTGACTATTATTGAATTTTGTGCTCACCTATGGAGGGGTTCAAAAAGGTTGCTTTAAAGAGTCATTGGTAGTCATAAGCTGAAGATCACCTTGGGATGCTGTTTTTTAATTATAGGCTATATACTGTGATCTTCATGGTTCCTTGAAATTTAAACAAGCATGGTGCTGCTACATACATTTTATAAAAATCATGAAGTATTCAATTGAGTCTTTTAATTTACAATTACATAAAGTATGTTGATGCAGAAATATTTTTCAGTAAATTAATGCATTGCACAAGATAGCATTGCCAGTGTACCATGGTTTATAAGAGAATACTTTTAACCTACTCTGATGATGCATTTATGGACTAAAGAGCCAAAAATGTTCAAGGTAAACTTAACTCCAGATTCAACAGGAACACCAAATGAGTAATTTTACCTACAACAAAAAGAGAAATTTTACTATTAACATTTACAAACAATTCCACATACTGGGCTAATGTTATGATTCCTCACTAGGGCTTTACTTTGTTACTGAAGTATTATTCTGCATTATATTTAAAGTGATTAATATTAGCACACTGGCCACATTTTTCCGTGATAGTCCCAGTAGTTTATTTTGGACATCCTTCAATAGTTTTAGAACAATGTTAATTTAATTGACAGTTCTATCATAGACCTTTTATCAGTATTTCAAACTGGGGGCCTTTCTGCATGACCATTAGCTGCATTTTCTTTATTTGTCTGTATATCCATCTCATTCTTTGTAGGCTGCTCTTGCTACCTGGCAACAAGGTGTTTCCATGGTGATGTTAATGCTAAGGAACAAGGCTCAATTACATTATCTCATTTATATAGAAATGAAGACTATGAGAAAGAAATGGAAATATACTTGTTTTAAAAAGTGAAAAAAATGTTAGTGTTTAAAATAGCTGTATACTGAAACTCTAATCAGTTTATTTTCCAGAGCTGCCTAGTAGGTTGAAGCTATAATAAATTTGCTAAGTTTAAACTCAGATGGAAGAAGTCCAGCATACAACAAAACACTTCACAGTTCTCTATTAGATCTTGCAATAATTTACAAATACAGTATATATAATTACACTGCTCAAAAAATGAAAGGAACACTTTTTAATCAGAGTATAGAATCAAGTCAATGAAACTTCTGGGATATTGATCTGGTCAGTTAAGTAGCAGAGGATGTTGTTAATCAGTTTGGTGTTGATGAAATTAACAACACACGCACTACAGGGGCAACAATGAGATGACCCCCAAAACAGAAATGGTTTAACAGGTGGAGGCCACTGACATTTTTTCCCTCCTCATCTTTTCTGACTGTTTTTTCACTAGTTATGTATTTGGCTACAGTCAGTGTCACTACTGGTAGCATGAGGCGACAGAGTCGTGAAAGGGTCTGGAGAAGTTGTGGAGAATGTTATGCTGTTGGACCTTGTCCAACTGCTCTCCCGACTCCAGCCTTCCTTGTGAAGGGAGGCGGCCCCTTTTATTAGCACCCGGATGTGGTCCAGGTGTGTTCCGGCAATCTCCCACAAACACGCCCCAGTGTGGCAGAAGTGCTGGCTGCGTACCCGGAAGCACTCCGGGTGTCCCCACTCGTCTTCCCCCCAGCACTTCCTGGTGTGGCGGAAGTGCTGTGGTCCAGGGTTCTCCAGGCATGGGGGCACCCCCTGGCAGTATATATATATAATATATATATATATATATATATATATATATATATAAATAATTAACATGTATATCTCTATATTATATAAAAAATACTGTGACTAGACAAGACTTTTTAGAACAAAGTCGACACTTTGGCCATGAGATGTTTTCAAGTCACGTCCTCCTCTCAACCATAGAAAACCACGCACATGGTACTCTCACCTCTCATTTGTGTGAATGCTTTTGACAGACACAGTTCTTGCTCTCTCATCTCTTATAAATTTTACCATTTTCCTCACTTTAAGTTCCCAATTAAAGAAGATGTATTATGTCCAAATATTTTTGAAGAATTTCATCACGAAGGGTTATCAACAGTAATAATGAGTAGATGGGCAATCCTAGCACCAAGAAACAATTAAGTCAAATGAATTAATGCCAAAAATGTTGATCGGTTACATGGCAAATTGGTTAAATGTGTATCAATAAACTATGCTGAAACAGCTGGTGGTGATCATGCATAAGATGAAAACATCAACTTACAATATTCTGAAGAATATCTACAACCGTTAACACCGTCCAGTCTTCCTCTGCACAAATTACTGTAGAAAGAAGGATGTATCCAAGAAAGGTAATGTAGATAGATAGATAGATAGATAGATAGATAGATAGATAGATAGATAGATAGATAGATAGATAGATAGATAGATAGATAGATAGATAGATACTTTATTAATCCCAAGGGGAAATTCACAATAGTACATCTTAGTACATCTTAGTAGTACATCTTCAGGAGATAACATTAGACAACAAATGAGATCTTCATATGCCATTCGTATTAAAACGTTAACAATTTCCCGTTAGAATAGCTTTTGCAAACACAATTTACAAATCTCAGAGACAAACATTTGAAAAAGTCATTTTAATTAATAGAGTGAAAGAAACGAGATTCAATCATGGGCAGTTGTACATTGCGTTGTCACAATGAAAGTCCAAACACAGCATCACAACTCAATGCGATATTGACAAAAATTTTATCCAAAAAATTGTTTTTACTTTAGTTTTACAGTAAAAGTCAGTCAGTCAGTCATTTTCCAACCCGCTATATCCTAACACAGGGTCTACTGGAGCCAGTCGCAGCCAGCACAGGGCGCAAGGCAGGAATCAAACCCCAGAAAGGGTGCCAGTCCACCGCAGGGCACACACCCATACACCAAGCACACACTAGGGACAATTTAGGATCACCAATGCACATAACCTGCATGTCTTTGGACTGTGGGAGGAAACCGGAGCATCCGGAGGAAACCCACGCAGACACGGGGAGAACATGCACAATCCACACAGGGAGGACCCGGGAAACGAACCCAGGTCTCCTTACTGTGAGGCAGCAGTGCTACCGTGCCGCCCTACAGTAAAAATGTAAGTTTAAAATGTTTTTGGGTGTTAATTTCAAAGCCAAACAGAACAAAATCGTATTATGCAACGAATAACTGTAACGTAACAGGAAAAATAATTTACTTTCAAATTATTACGTTTTACTGTTTTTTAATATGGTTAATTACTCGCTGTAATGTAAAATAGCTAGTAAATTGGACATCTGCATCCCCATACACGAGCGGCAGAACCACAGAGAGGCTAGACATTAGCGCAAGCATGGGAGTTGGCGAGTGAAGTGAGCAGGGGGCAAAGTATATATATGTGTGTGTATGTATATGTATATATGTATATATGTCTCTCTATTATAAAAAAAAAATCTTTGGGAGGGAGACTAGGGAGATGAGACGTGATCTTCTCGGAAAACAATTTGAAGTCCCATGAGAGACACTTTAACTTGCTCCCAGCTTTTAAAACAACGACAAACGACAAGCAAAACACGCAGCTCACCAGCAGCAGAAACTCAGAAGATGATCCGACCACTTCTCCTTGTGTGCGTTCAGCCACCCTAACCCCCCCCCATCCCCCTTCACAACGCGAGCGGCAGAGATGTGAAGTGGCAAAAGGATAGCTGCTGTACAGGCTTTAAAATGATCGATGAGCAGCGAAACAGCAGCAGAAGACAGCAGGTGATCCGACGGCATCTCCTTAGCATGCGTTCAGCCATCCCCCCTTGACAATGCGAGCAGTGCTATACATCCTGCAAGAAAGAGATTTGACCATGCCCGGGGCTGGAAATAAAGCACAAGTATTGTTTTTACAACGTCACGTGAGACAAGGCAGTGAGACATCATTTAAAACAAGTCCACGGACATCTAACTTAGCAGTTGTTGGATTGCTGTTGGCAGACACGCTTCATGTGCTCCCAGCTCTTAAAACAATGACAAGCGACAAGCAAAACACGCAGCTCGCCAGCAGCAGAAAACCTATCAGATGATATGACCACTTCTCCTTAGTGTGCGCTCAGCCGCAAGCAGCGTTATACGTCCTGCGAAAAAGAGATGTAACCACACCCAGGACCGGAAATAAAGGATTGTTTTAACAAACGTTTTAAAGTAAAAGTGAAAATAATGCATATGTAACAATTCCCATGAAACTAACAATCTCTTTAAATTGTAAATCTGGTAAACCAAACCTGGTGGTGGGCGAGCGAAGCGAGCAGGGGGCAGAGCCCCCTAGTGTATATATAAAGTATAACTGTATGTTAATGTTAATGTTAAAAACTGCCAAAAATTCCACTGATCGTTCTGTCTTTTAAAAATGAAAACAATACTTAAATAAACATTTAAAGAGAGTTAAAATTCTCAAGCCTGTTGTGTAATAGGGGTGAAACACCCATTCATCACTGAACCTATTTGATCCAGTTTAAAGTCATCCTGTCTCTGAATCCAGGATGGGACACCACTCTGTCTTTAGATAAAAGTTGGACAATATTCAGTAAAATATTTTAATTGCCTAGTTTATTGTTCTTTTGCCCCCTGCTTGCTTCGCTCGCCCATAATCTGGGGCGTGCTACACGCCATCCACTTCGCATCTCTGTGGCTCCCGTTATGAAGCCCCACTGAATACACGCTAAGGAGATGCGGTCGCATCAGCGGCTGGCTTGCTGCTGCCGAGCTATGTGTTCTGCTTGTCACGCTACACGTCGATCATTTAAAATCTTCCTGCTGTATGCGTACTGCTGGTTTAAGGTTTAGAGACTTGGTAGACCACTTAGTCTCTGTGCTGTTTCAAAGAGCTTCCCTAGTGATGGCAAAAGTGTGTGGCTATGTATTACAATGGAGTTAATGAAGGGCTATGTTAGTGTCCATCTGCAAAGGTAAAACAATAACAGGTTATTTCCCTGTTGAAATGGAAAACAGGTAAGAGATGCAATCAGATGAAGACTATACATCTGAAACTTTTCATCTCCTCTACCTTCCCCTTTTTCGCATTGAAGTAACCTTTAAATATACAGTGTATCCGGAAAGTATTCACAGCGCATCACTTTTTCCACATTTTGTTATGTTACAGCCTTATTCCAAAATGGATTAAATTCATTTTTTTCCTCAGAATTCTACACACAACACCCCATAATGACAACATGAAAAAAGTTTACTTGAGGTTTTTGCAAATTTATTAAAAATAAAAAAATTGATAAAGCACACGTACATAAGTATTCACAGCCTTTGCCATGAAGCTCAAAACTGAGCTCAGGTGCATCCTGTTTCCCCTGATCATCCTTGAGATGTTTCTGCAGCTTAATTGGAGTCCACCTGTGGTAAATTCAGTTGATTGGACATGATTTGGAAAGGCACACACCTGTCTATATAAGGTCCCACAGTTGACAGTTCATGTCAGAGCACAAACCAAGCATGAAGTCAAAGGAATTGTCAGTAGACCTCCGAGACAGGATTGTCTCGAGGCACAAATCTGGGGAAGGTTACAGAAAAATTTCTGCTGCTTTGAAGGTCCCAATGAGCACAGTGGCCTCCATCATCCGTAAGTGGAAGAAGTTCGAAACCACCAGGACTTTTCCTAGAGCTGGCCGGCCATCTAAACTGAGCGATCGGGGGAGAAGGGCCTTAGTCAGGGAGGTGACCAAGAACCCGATGGTCACTCTGTCAGAGCTCCAGAGGTCCTCTGTGGAGAGAGGAGAACCTTCCAGAAGGGCAATCATCTCTGCAGCAATCCACCAATCAGGCCTGTATGGTAGAGTGGCCAGACGGAAGCCACTCCTTAGTAAAAGGCACATGGCAGCCGGCCTGGAGTTTGCCAAAAGGCACCTGAAGGACTCTCAGACCATGAGAAAGAAAATTCTCTGGTCTGATGAGACAAAGATTGAACTCTTTGGTGTGAATGCCAGGTGTCACGTTTGGAGGAAACCAGGCATGGCTCATCACCAGGCCAATACCATCCCTACAGTGAAGCATGGTGGTGGCAGCATCATGCTGTGGGGATGTTTTTCAGTGGCAGGAACTGGGAGACTAGTCAGGATAAAGGGAAAGGTGACTGCAACAATGTACAGAGACATCCTGGATGAAAACCTGCTCCAGAGCGCTCTTGACCTCAGACTGGGGCGACGGTTCATCTTTCAGCAGGACAACAACCCTAAGCACACAGCCAAGATATCAAAGGAGTGGCTTCAGGACAACTCTGTGAATGTCCTTGAGTGGCCCAGCCAGAGCCCAGACTTGAATCCGATTGAACATCTCTGGAGAAATCTTAAAATGGCTGTGCACTGACGCTTCCCATCCAACCTGATGGAGCTTGAGAGGTGCTGCAAAGAGGAATGGGCGAAACTGGCCAAGGATAGGTGTGCCAAGCTTGTGGCATCATATTCAAAAAGACTTGAGGCTGTAATTGCTGCCAAAGGTGCATCGACAAAGTATTGAGCAAAGGCTGTGAATACTTATGTACATGGGATTTCCCAGTTTTTTTATTTTTAATAAATTTGCAAAAACCTCAAGTAAACTTTTTTCACGTTGTCATTATGGGGTGTTGTGTGTAGAATTCTGAGGAAAAAAATGAATTTAATCCATTTTGGAATAAGGCTGTAACATAACAAAATGTGGAAAAAGTGATGTGCTGTGAATACTTTCCGGATGCACTGTATGTTCGTTTTTCATATTTTTTATGATATGATTAGATTAGATAAACATTAATAATCCTATGGGGAAATTCAAAACATTATGCTGGAAACCCTGTTTTTGATGGAGTCCATAAAGGGGATAACAATAAAGTTAATCATCCTGTGAGCATACAGTTGGGCAGTCATTGTGCCTTTTAGTGATAACCACTCGTGTCATATTGCATAACTTCCCAGATCATGACACCACTTGGTAGTGATGTGTCTGGAAGACCCGTTCCCAATGCTTTATGTGGATTCAATGTCATCCACGTTGTCCTGCCCCAAACAGAAGTGAAATTCATCACTGCTGACAAATTGACACCATTATGCTACCAGGTCTCTCGACACCAGACAAGCCTTTGGTGTCTATGCCAGGGTGTTTGAAAGCAATGTCACATTAGAACTCAGGATTCCCACTTAATATTATGCAGGCAGTTATTCATGGTTTGGCTTGTGACACTTACATTTTTTGCTAAATGGATCTATGCCCTTGTTTCTCTGAGGTCCTTTAACTGTGATTCAGCGTATTTGTTGATCTTTCCTGTCTGTCATCCTCCTCATGGTCTTGGTACTAATCTGTGATTGTCTGATCATTCAAGTATGCACTGCTGCCCCACACTCCGTTTTAAATAAACATGCCATCATTACACAAAACAATGATCCAATCCCTATTGATACTGAAACAGTTCTTTGATGGACAAGGTGTATAGGATTCATTAGTTAATTAAAATTCAAAAATGAAGGATTTGTTTTTAGATTGTTACAAGCTGACTACCCCTGCAGTATTGTCCTAAACCTGCACTTACTTACCTATTAGTATCAGACACATCAAATTTGACTGAAAAATGATAATACCTTCATGGTTGGTGAAGGTGGATGAGTTTAAATACTTGGGATCAAGAGTACAGAGTAATGGGGATTGTGGAAAAGAGGTAAGAAAGAGAGTGCAGGCAGGGTGGAATGGGAGAGAAGAGTGTCAGGAGTGATTTGTGACAGACGGGTATCAGCAAGAGTGAAATGGAAGGTCTACAGGATGGTAGTGAGACCAGCTATGTTATATGGGTTGGAGACGGTGGCACTGACCAGAAAGCAGAAGACAGAGCTGGAGGTGACAGAGTTAAAGATGCTAAGATTTGCATTGGGTGTGATGAGGATGAACAGGATTAGAAATGAGAACATTAGAGGGAGACAAAGTCATAGAAGCAAGATTGCATTGGTTTGGACATGTGCAGAGGAGAGATGCCGGGTATATTGGGAGAAGGATGCTAAGGAAAGAGCTGCCAGGGAAGAGGAAAAGAGGAAGGCCTAAGAGAAGGTTTATGGATGTGGTGAGAGGACATGCAGGTGATGAGTGTAACAGAACAAGATGCAGAGGACAGAAAGATATGGAAGAAGATGATCCGCTGTGGCAACCCCTAACGGAAGCAGCTGAAAGAAAAGGACTTGTATACATCATTACATTAAGTAATATTTTCACTTTGTGTGGTTTGATATTGATGTATTGATTTTTTTTTTTATTACATGGTTTTATGGTGTTTCTAAAGCACACAAAGCTTTAGTCTTTATGTTTGAAAAGTCATATAGTTATTTTATTCACCAGTCAATCTTTATTTTATATGGAGCCCTTTGCGGACCACACTACCATCAGTTACTCTATTAAAGAGGAAGAAAAAAGTTTAAAATATAACATACAAGTGTACCCAATAAATTAATACATTATGGTTAACACAGTTTGGAGTGCAAGGATAAGTAAAAATAAACTATAAGAATTCACTGTGCACTTGTATTAAACAAAGTTTAAGATAACAAGTGATTGTGGAACGTAAGCTTACATAGGGCAGCACGGTGGCGCTGTGGGTAGCGCTGCTTACTCTCAGTTAGGAGACCCAGGTTCACTTCCGGGTCCTCCCTGCGTGGAGTTTGCATGTTCTCCCCGTGTCTGCGTGGGTTTCCTCCCACAGTCCAATGACATGCAGGTTAGGTGGATTGGCGATTCTACATTGTCCCTAGTGTGTGTGTGTGTGTGGGTGTATGTGTGTGTGTGCGCACCCTGCAGTGGGTGGGGTTTGTTTCCTGTGTTGCGCCCCCGTGACCCTGTAGTTAGGATATAGCGGGTTGGATAATAGATGGATGGATGGAATCTTATATAGACAACTAATCAAGAAATAATACAAGCATATTTTGAGACAATAGGTATTTATCAGTTTTCTTCACTTATTAATTTTTTCACTACACTTGAAATACTTTGAAGTATTTAAAAAAATAATGAGTTTTACTTAAATAATTCAGCTTATCTTTTCTAAAGTGAAGCTATATTGACATCTGGAGGCTGTCTGTCTGAACTACAAATCTAAAATACAAATATTGAATTAAGTGTATGACCATGATAATTATTAATGTTTACAATATATAACCTTGAATTGTTAGAATGAATTTTGTTAACCTTTGAAGTTATGTTATAATCATTTCTTTTACATGTATTATTAATTACAGAATGCATTTATTAGACTTGGTGAAGTCTTGGTGTTAAATTGTTTAAAAAAAATCATAAATATGGCAATGAAAGAAAATATCAAACTGTAAACATATGCCTAAAGAATGCAGTGACAATGAATAATAGCTAGTATAAGCAAGTGATATGTGTGAAATCATTCATTCCTTTTCTGAGTCTATCCTTTTAGAGGCCTCAAATTAGCACAAAGTAATAGACATAACCTGACAGCATCAAGTTCAAGGCAGGGATCTGTTCTGGAACCAGTCCATTGCAGAGCTCATTTACACTGGGATGGAGTCCTCATTTAACTTTAAATGCATATTTTCAATTTACAGTATATGGGAGAAAAACTGGAATACCTGAAGAAAACCCTACACAGGTGGGCAGAGGATATACTCACTCCACATGGACACTAACCAACCTGGGTTTTGATCTCGGAACACACACTGAAGGGTGGCACGGTGGCGCAGTGGTAGCGCTGCTGCCTCGCAGTTAGGAGACCCGGGTTCGCTTCCTGGGTCCTCCCTGCGTGGAGTTTGCATGTTCTCCCCGTGTCTGCATGGGTTTCCTCCCACAGTCCAAAGACATGCAGATTAGGTGCACTGGAAATTCTAAATTGTGCTTGGTGTGTGTGTGCCCTGTAGTGGGCTGGCAACCTGCCCAGGGTTTGTTTCCTGCCTTGCGCCCTGTGTTGCCTGGGATTGGCTCCAGCAGACCCCTGTCACCCTGTAGTTAGGATATAGCGGGTTGGGTAATGGTTGGATGGATGGAACACACACTGAAGCTGCTCAACTGTGACAGCTATATGCACATATAATAGGCTCAAATTTTAGACACATTGAGACTTAAAGCCACACTTTCTAAGTTTAGAGATAAGTCTTAACTTAGCACACATATCTTTGGGATGGTGGAGGGAAAACTGGAGTATCTGGAGAAACATCCACAAAGGCATTAGAATGTACAAATTTCAACACAGATAGTGACCAGGCCTGGAAACCAGCCCAGTCCCTTGGAGCTATATTATATCAGCGCTAACCACTGAGCTATTTTTTTTTATCAGTTAATCCATTTTCTTCTAAGTATGTTGATAGTTTATAATGTATGTTTAAACATATTATGTACTGTACTTGTATGTAAATGTTCCATAGTATTGTATATTCTGTTACTGTTTCATATTTCTAAATAAGTGTAAGTGCTATAAATGCAGGAATGCCAAATATAAAAAAAACAAACTTAAATATATTTTACAGTATACTTTTGAACTATTCATCTTTATTTCTTATGGTTAGTTGAGGATTATGTTTTTGTGAATATATGTATGCAGAGTATGGAAACAAATTCTCCTATTTACTTAACCTACGTGTTCTGCTGTTGAGCTTTGCTGTGTATGAAGTTGGCTTTCAACAGAATCCATGGATAGCTCTCCTTTTCATTTCTTTGCTGGTTTTAATTGTGGTTACAGAGCAGTGGTTTGATAAGCAGTGACTAAGAAGATTTGCTCAGAAGAGTCTGTATACCTGTTCTAATCAGGATGGAAAAGACTGGTTTTTAAGGTTCAGCTGGATCTGGACAAACTCTAAGCAGGACAAATTGTTACACACACTAACTACAACTACACACATTTTTTGTTGTTTTGAATCCAGTCTTGGACAACCAGAAAATGTGTGATGATACCATCACTACACTGATGTCACTCACCACAACTCTTGATTGTTAAATGATAGCAACGGAAATAAAAACATACCCATACTGTAACACCCACAGAAAACAAAATGGGGGCACAGAAGGCATGAAATAGTTTTAGATCCTTAAAATTATATTAAGAACTCAAATTACAAAAATGAATCCCCTATACAGTAATCCCTCATCCATCGCGGGGGTTGTGTTCCAGACCCCCCCGCGAAAGGTGAAAATCCGCGAAGTAGAAACCATATGTTTATATGGTTATTTTTATATTGTCATGCTTGGGTCACAGATTTGCGCAGAAACACAGGAGGTTGTAGAGAGACAGGAACGTTATTCAAACACTGCAAACAAACATTTGTCTCTTTTTCAAAAGTTTAAACTGTGCTCCATAACAAGACAGAGATGACAGTTCCGTCTCACAATTAAAAGAATGCAAACATATCTTCCTCTTCAAAGGAGTGCGCGTCAGAGAGAGAGAGAGAGAGAGAGAAAAGCAAACAAATCAATAGGGCTGTTTGGCTTTTAAGTATGCGAAGCGCCTCCGGACAAAGTAGCTGCAAGGAAGGGAGCAAGCATTTTTCAGCATTTTTTAGAGAAGCGTCCGTATCTTCTAGGCCAGTATGCGAACAACCCCTCTGCTCACACCCCCTCCATCAGAGCGAGAGAGAGAGAGGGAGAGAGAGAGAGAGGGAAGCAAACAATCAATACGTGCTGTTTGATCTTTTAAGTATGCGAAGCACCATGTGGAAAGCATATCGCTTGCAAAGCAGCCACATGTAAGCCCAGCAAAGAGGAGCGGCCGTGTCCTCTAGGGGTGCGAACAGCCCCCGTGCTCACAATATATTTGAGGAGTTTTATTTAATACATAATATGCGCTGTGGTTGGGTAGCTTCTCAGCCATCTGCCAATAGCGTCCCTTGTATGAAATCAACTGGACAAACCAACTGATGAAGCGTGTACCAGAAATTAAAAGACCCATTGTCCGCAGAAATCCGCGAACCAGCAAAAAACCCGCGATATATATTTAAATATGCTTACATATAAAATCCGCGATAGAGTGAAGCCGCAAAAGTCGAAGCGCGATATAGCGAGGGATTACTGTAATTGCAAACCCTCAGTGGGAAGAAAGAAGTAAAAAATGCAACAAAGAGAAAAATTAAAAAGTGTGCAATATCTTAACAATATCTGGTGTTTGATCTCTTTTACTAACCTGCTAAGAGTCTGTGTTGTCATAAACTAGGTGGTACAAGCAAAAGGAAGACCATGTGTAGTGCTACAAAAATTCTACCCAACTGGGTTAGTAAATTGAGGGCTTTATAGTACAACCCACAAAAGCTTGATTCTTTATCTGTCTCTTTTTGTGTTCAGCATGAGTGTTTACCTAAACTAACTAGCTGCTAGTGAGTACAATGCTATTTATAAAAAAAAACATAGATCAAATAAATATGCAAAAAGGTAAAACAGTAATATACAAACATGTGCAAGAAATATATAAAAATAACTAGATGTAGAGCATCACAATAATAGTCAAAAATCTATCAGAAAACCTGACAATCTGAACTTTACCCACAGGGATGCTTTTACAGGAGAATATACTGTAGGTCACCATGTTTTGGGCTAAAATTCTGTGTTCCTTTTCTGAGACGTGGTTCCTTTTTTCAGAAGTTATGCTGTTTCTGGAATTTACTTTAGAAAGACATTGGAAATTTGTGTTGTTTTGCCAGTTTTACTGAAGATGCTCTCATTTTTCTGCATGATGTTGTAAAGGTCTATTTGCCTTCATGCTACAACAGCAAAGGCATGCATAACCTGTAAGGTTTAAGTTACTAGTTATCAGCACTCTGTAGCTTAATGAGGTTTGCTGATTTGTGCTAAGTACATTCTCTTGATATTAAAGGTGTCACCATCCTTGTCAAAATTTACTGTGACTCTAGCATCCTTCTCTTTCTCTCAATGAGAAGTTGGAGATCAAGAAGATGTTGAAGAGTAATAGAGCAAGCACACAATCCAGTATGCAGTCTTCACTTGGTTATCCTTATGTGCATTTTTTTCAGGGGATTAGAAAATCTGGGTGGGCACTTTCTTATTTGACATAGGCTTCCCCTTCTTGATACTCAATTGCATTAAGCAGGTTGGAAAATGTGGTGTTATGTACAGTATATATTTGTCTTCAATCTGAATTGTGTAAAATGTTTCTGGGTAAGAAAAAGTGCATCGTTTTGAGTGGTAAATGTTCATGATATGGCTGTGATCAAACAGGGAAAGAAGTGATATATTTGCAATGCTAGACCTAGTTGTGATTTAAATTCTTTAAATGTTTCCTCCATGTAATTGAATGAAAGGTTTGTAGAGTTTATTTATTTTACACAATGATATATGCTTTTGAAAATGAATGTGCTTTCAGATGGTATTTACTTATGTTCGTTTGGGTATTTTTTTTTCTTTTGAAAAATTTCTGCATTCTTCATTATACTCCCAAGTATTCTGATCAAATAACATGATGAAACTTGGATTATCAAACCAAAAAGAGAAAAAAATAAGATGCAATTTCCTCCTACGAAGTTATGATCCAAATGACCTGAAGGAGATTACATTTCTCCTCTGTGAGTTCCGTGCACTTGTTTGAGGCAGGCTGTGTTGCTGTAGACAAAGTAAAAGTGACTTCTGTGATTGATGCTCAGAGGCTCGATGTGCCTGACACTTAAGTGAGTGTGTTATTAAAGTAGAAGATCCCATCATCATTCAAACCAGGTGGAGTGGTGTCCCATTTTTCGTTTGTTCTTTTCTCATCTACTTTGTGCAAATGACACCTTATGAGTAACGTACAATTTGTTTTTTTGTAAAGTTAAAAATGCATCGAAAAATTATAAAAACATTAAGAATATCAGAACGTGTACCCTCCCTGAATCACTTGAGGGTTCAGCAATTAATTTCCCTTAACCACTAAAGCTGTAAAAATCCAGAGGAAAAATTTTGTGTTTTTGTACATTAAGCCAGGTAGGAATGATAGGAAATAGTTAGAATGGAATCTGCGTATGCATGCCTGAGAGGCAGGGCTACAGGTATGAACCCCCACTGATGTATATTTTATGAAAATTACATCTGGTAGTTGGATAATTGATTCATGTACTTCATTAAAACCCAGAAATTAGTTCCTGGGTAAGCCCATGGGTTTCTGACACTGTGTTCTGTCAATTCACTTTTGAGGATGGTGAGGTAGTGCCCAGCTGACAAGAAATTTCCATGAGTATAGATATCACTATGATGGCATTTGGCTTGGCTACGTACCAGCATTGAGTTTTACATGTATGAGAGTCACAGTGGCCGCTTGGAGACATTAAACTCTGCCTGTGTGTCTTGAGCCCAAGATTCTGAAGTGTTAATAGACAGGTGCACAAGATGTGAAAGAGAAAAGTTTAGATCGGTTGAAGCATGCAGAAGGATGGAAGCTAAACAGAGATGTCTGACTCTCTGGCTGTAGTGTAGCTAGCACAGAAGAAGCACTACAGGGGCTAAAGCTCATAACCACTTGAATGCTTTCACTCTAATGGAGAGATGGCTAAGGGCATCTGAAGGTCAGAGGTGCAGGGACCTTGGGGGCTAAAAGAGGGTGTTCTAACCCCGAAGCAAATGTAGGTCTTGCCTCACCATGGAAGTGATTCCAGAATGGGGATTAAAGGAGTCTCATGGCCAGAGCGTGCCTGGAAACAGGAGGAGAGTTCTTGCCACATTACCAACTGACTGCAAAAAGTCCCAGATTGAAAAAGGGAGACCTAAAAAAAAGAAAGGATGACTGTGAAGAGGAGAGTGCTTGATTGTGTTTGGTACCCACCTTATATACAGGCAGGGACTCAGGACCTGTTTATTGAGATTTAGAGATTGAAGTAGATTGAGATCAAAAATTTGGCCATGAATCTTTGTTAAAGGGTGGCTTACCACAACTGGCTCAATATCAATCACCGTTGTACTGCCCCTTTGATGTACTGTATGTATAACCTTTTCTATTGAAGTAAGTAAATTAGCAATAGAATATGCTGGTTGACATAAAAAGTATAGACTCTGTGGTTGCTACAACTTTGCCTTTCACCCTGCCCTGCTCTGCTGCTCTGCAGATGTTACCAATAGATTGAAAATTGGCAAAAAATAATAATGAGTGTAAATCTAACACATTCACAAATTTAGGTTGTGTTGATGTGCATAGTTCTCAGATTGATCAATTGTCTACTTTAACATTGCTAATTGACATTGTCATCACCAGGGGTGGGGCACCACCATTTTTAAACAGAGTAAGCTAATGTTGCTGTTATGCAATTCCTGAAATTTCTAATTTGGCCAAAACGTTTCCTCATTGTTAATGTCCATGCACTGTAATAAGGTGCAAAAGTATTTTAATATACAGTGTAACAGCACAGAAAGACGAATTGATGGCTAAGAAAAAAAACCAACTTTGGCAATTACTTGGTTTCAAATGAGAGTAGTGAGTCAAAAGATTTGGCCAAATTTCTTTGTCAACTAAGCAGGAAGGGTGCAAAAAATTCACAAATGACAAACTTGTGTAGTTTGAGTGTACACCATCCACTGGACTATGCAGGTTTAGCCAGTGCTACGAGCACTAGCGCTGCTAAGGCTCATCACACCAGCAGTTAATTATGGGCACTTTTAAAACACAAAATATAAGCAGGGCAGTGCAACACGTGCACAACATACCTAGCAGTTTTGTTCACCTTTATTTGAATAAATATTAATAAACTATGTTGCTTTATACATTCTTTATAAACTGAAGTTTAAAATTATTCATATTTTTTTCTTGCTCAATCATAAGCATCAGTATTAAGCTCATCACAAACTTTCGATGATCTGATATAGCCTGGTGTAATATTAAGTAGAATCCCTTTCGGTTGGAATAATCTGTTTTTGTTAGGGCAGTGACTGGGATCTGTTACCCATCAATTGCACTGCCACACTTAACAAAGGATGGTTCAGGGGTTAGTAGGATCGTATGACTGTGGAGGTACACTAATTATGCCTTTTGACCGCTATTGTCACATCTCTGACACTCTCTGTCTCTGACGTGCTCATTTGCTCTCTGCTAATCGCAAGTCAATGTTTTTTCCTGGAGAGGCATTAGACATTCTTGTTTATTTTTAAATTATTTCTGTGATCACTGCTTGTTAGTGTGTTTTTATATTTTTATACCTGTTGGGCTCTGTGCTATTTTCTGAGTTTAGAATGCTGCTATTGGTCCACTCAATCACATGATTGCTTTGAGGAAACGATATTCACTTTTACAAGCAGAAGTGGACCAGGTTATTTGGCCTTTGCTTATTAACACATGTTTGAACAACCCCCAGATTTTCCCACTTGGCAGATACAGTTAAGGAGGCAGGGATCAAAAATTCTGCAGATGCCAATTGTGTAAAAGAAAATTGAATGACGAGCAGCAGTTGTAAAGTGATATATATATATATATTTTTTTTGTTCAGTGTGCTCACATCGTATATAAGACAAAAAATATAGATGGGAAAAGGAAAGTTACCATAGCCTAACATAAAAGAAAAGGAATTCAAACAGTACTGAACATTGCCGTGTTTTTATTGTCCTCACAATTTATGCAATGGTCAGTTTCCATGGTACCAAATCCACTCACTATTTTTGTCACTGCTTCTGCAGTCCCATTTAAGTACTTTGCTTCCTTTATTACTGGAAATAGTGGATGCGCTAGATGAGCACAGCCATATTCAGTATTAAACTGGCTCAATTGGTTCTTGCATAGCTTTGACCTTTACATCCTAAGATCTAGCCAATATCCAGACTCTTCTCAAATAGCTAATAAAGTTCCAAGAAATGATCAGGCCACAACAGCAGTTTTGTGCGACACTGATCCAGTCTTTTATAGTTGGTTCACTCCCATCAAATACTGCTGGTGGGAGTGCATGGCACTTAACTGTTCGTGATGGTAACCATGATCAACTACCATTAGATGTGAGAAAAATAGGACACAATG